>NW_020173231.1:5151423-5356349 GCF_003031525.2 Neophocaena asiaeorientalis asiaeorientalis | reverse complement strand
TAGGGAAAGAAGAGGCAGCAAATTGTAGAGAAAGTGCTTTGTGAGCATAATTAGGCCACTGGGCTCAACTCTATTCTCTGTGATCTTGAGAGTAACATTGTCACAGATACCAGGATACTTCCTCCTCTTTCACAGCTTTGGCTCTTTTGTACTATAGGATAATGTAAAGGAAACACCATTTCACCAAAAAATTAATCATGGTATTTTATTAGTCAAATCGTGCTTACTGTGTCATAGGAAAGTGTTGTTCTTTCACCTGCTCTCAGAAGAGAAACATTCACTACCGTCTCACTAACTAAAATATTAGAGTAGCTTTTTCAGTTCCCTCTCAGTTCAGTACCTCTTGTAACCATAGTCGCCTATATGTATAAAGGAACAAGACAAGATGCCCCTGATTCTGTCTTGTCCAAATGTCCTGTCTACTATTTGATATTCCATGATTTATAGCTACAGTAAATGAAGCATGCCATACTATAATTTTCACATTCTTTAATTATTCTTGCTGCACTTGAAACTACAATGAGAGCTAGGAAGACAAAGCATTATGAGCTACACCTTGGTTTAAATATCCCCATATGGAATATTGTGTCTGTGTTATTGTAACTAAGAATATCATCTGAAAGACCAGAGATAAATCTCCAAAATTTTATAAAACTTTAATTCAGCCTTCTCAGATAGATGTAGAATAAAAAAACAAGCATAAGAGAGAATACATAGTACAGTAGAAAGACCATGAACTTTAGAGTGGGACAGACTTGCTTCTAATCTCAACCCTGCATATCCTACTGGAAAGAATTCAGGCTAGTCACTTCCATATCTGAGTCTCTGTTTCCCCATGTTCAAAACAAAAGTATTGATAGAAACTTCTTAAGATGACTGAGATGATTTAATGAGATTGCATCTGTAAGTCCCCTAGCATAAAGTGAACTGAAGTACCAAAAAAGGTAGCAAATAATCTAAATTATAGTCTTCCCTCCCTTTTGATAGTCACAAGACAGAGTAGAAAATGAGAACTGTACCCCTATTTGGGATGACTGACAAAGTAAAACTTCAGAAAATAAGATTCCCTCAAATAAATCTGAAATTTCTGTTGGTATGTTGACACTGATTTCAATGTGCCAAACCCAGATGTTTCCATAAGCAACCGGGTATCTCCTTTGAACAGTCTATCAATCTCCTGCATCCTTCAGCCAGCTGGTCAGTGCAGCTATTCTCTTAGCAACATCTGGAGAAGGCAGCTTGATGAGGCAGTCTCACTGAGCTTTCTAGGGTAATCTTGATGTTATAAATCACTTGAAAGAGCTGATCTTTTAAAGGTCCAAACTCCCTAGAATTACCTTAAGAATGCAGGTCTGGGGACTGTGGAGCATCATACATCAGTATTTCCTCAATATCTCATGTTGTTTCATGAAGCAGATGTAACCCAACTGAGCTCCGTGTTCATGTGAACTCTCATACCTCCCACTGGTGATAGAAAAGGATGTTATACCACAAAAGCCATCAGTCTCTCCCAAGAATTCCTTTCCCAGGCACCTAAAGGCCTTGGAAAAAGTGACAAATGCTTCTTCACATTTCCCTTTCGTAAGAACAAACCGAGATATCCCCAAATTTTTAACTGTACAAAAATAACTTTACAGCAGTCTCTGTATTACTATTTCCATAATCATGTTATATTCTGAGGAGTGAATTTTAAGTCACCAAGGTCATGCTGATATATTAGTAGTCATTTTCTAGCCATCGCGGGGAGAGGTAGCACAGGGCCCTGTATTCTATGTCAGCTGACAAGGGTTCTAATCCCAGCTCTGTCACTAGGCAATTATGTGAACTTATGTGAATCATTCAGCAGCTCTGGACCTAAGGTCCCTCATCTGTGCAGACTAAATTATTTCTTAGCTCCCATCCAGGACATCTGTACCTTCAACTTGCTATTACTTGTATCATCAGGCGGATTGAATATTCTCTCAGAAGTGCTAACCGTCCTTATTGAAAACACTTGCACACAAGGTTATTAGGTAAATTAAAAAAAAGTTTCTGTTTGCAGAAAAAACCTCTTTGCACTATGCCTTCATATTAATATTTAATGCATTAATATTATAAAGTTCATGCACCCAACATTTCTATTCCTTCCATTTTATTTGGCAAATATGGATTTTTGTGAACATGATATGCTAGACAAACATATCAAATACATGACATATATATCATTTGTCAGTCATGGGGTGGTTTAAATATTTCCAAACCGGGGACACCATTCAAGAATTTTCTCTTACCTCTATTTAGCAACTATTTCCTTTTTGCTTTGATGCCCACATTACATTTATGAATAGTTCAGTATTTTCAAATTCAATATATATTGCAGCCGCATCTATGATGAATCATTTATTCACCAACTAAACTACCAGTAGATAATATGATGACTTGTGTATACCAGAACTGAAGCCATTAGTCATGAATGCGTTTCTTCATTGACACAAACCTAGTAATACTCATGTGTTTTAATGCCAGTTATGGTAGATCACAGCTTATACTACCTTTCATCCTGTGCACTTCATGGTTATACAACTTAAATTCACATCTTTCAAACATTATATCAGATTTCCACAAGATTTCATTGGAGCAAATTGCTGGATATGATACAATAATAGCTGCAAACTCCTGGTGTCCTGGGCTCAAGATACATGACAATAGACCCAAGGTTAATCATTTCCATAATTCCACCTTCACTGCAGCTGTGAAAATACTTAGACAAAATATACCAATGATCCATTTGAAATACTTCTGCAGGGACAAAATATATAGAGTGGTATATTTATATATGCCATTGCTGAGACAGGTGAAGCCTGGGTTTATTCTGATCGAATTTTCTATATCTGTTTTTTATTTCATGCTTTAATTTGTTAAAATTATTGAGCTCCCTCACAAAACCTGGTATTCATAGCCACAATAATAATAGATCCTGCAGAACCCATTTATAATTAGGAAGCTGGACTAATAGTTGCTTTAATCTGTCAATAGAAATCTCTCTGATCTTAACTGGAAGGGTTTACTGTTTCCTGTACATGCAATGCCTATGGGCAGGGATATAACCCCACATAAAGGAACATCTAGCTTATCATCTCAGGGTTCTTGGAGGAGTCTTCTTAGGTACATCAACAATACCCTATGGAGAAGACACAGAGAAAGAAGTTGCTCAACTTCTTGTATGTAATAAATACATAGATTTCAGCACTAATGTCATCTATGGAGTGCCCATAATAGGTCAGTTACTCTGTTGCACATGATATATACAGTGGAGGTTGAGTCAAGGTCTCAAAGGGCTCAAGTAGTGGAAAAAACAAGGAAACAAACAGATGCCAATTAGTATGACTGGTGCTCTTTAGATGTCACGTGCAAATATCTACTGTGATGCTCAGCTCTAGATGAGGAGGGCAAAGAAGTCTTCACAGATGAGAAGCATTTTTTGGATATCCAAAGAAGTTTTTTGGCTGGAAAGAAGGATGTCGTCATAGAGGCAACAGCAAGTTAAGGAATTTGCTTCTTGACTTACATATGCAAACTTTTGTGAATTTCATCAGTATGAATCTGTGAATCAAATCTAGTTCATAGGTAAGCAAGCTTAACTAAAGCAATATTCCACACCAGTAAACCAGAACACAGAACGTAGGGTCAGTGTTAACTTTGCATGGAAGTACAATACTAAAAGCCACCTGATATCTATTGCCATTTTTCTTTCTTAGCATCCCAGCAGCTATGGCACATATGGATCAAGTAAGTAATAAAGGGTTCACTCAACAAAAATAACAGCAATGCACACGTGTTTATGTACATCTCTTATGCATTTAGAATTGGGTATACCTAGTCTCTGCTTCTAAGATAAACAGAGAAGACATTCGTGTTGACAGAAATGTCCAGGACTATGTGATATGTGATTTAGTAGGTAAGCACAGAAGAAACGTTAAGAACACAAGTGGAAAAGACACCTACATGTTCTCTCAGATCTGATTTAAGTTAGTGATTCTGACTGTATGAACTTTTGCATGTTTTCTCTCTAATGATAGACCATAATAGAGAATTGATTTAAAATGTCCACTAAATTCATATGGAGGCATCCAGGCAATATTCAAACTGCAAACCAAATGAATCATTTATAGAGCGGCTGGTTTCAGAATCATACACATGATATGTACCCCACGTGTCTTCTTAAATACATCCCTTAGCATCACTGATCATACAGAAGGTGGATGAACAAATCTAAAATCATTACCAACATGTTATTAAAATTGGCTGAATGCTTTCATCGAGAAAATGCCAACCCCAGTAAAAATTCACCGGAGTTTGAAGAAGTCTTAAAACTTTTCTTGGTAGAGTTAAGTATGGGTTATTATACATAGGAAAGGCAATAAAAAGTAAAACCTAAGTGTCCATCATCAGATGAATGGATAAAGAAGATGCAGCACATATATACAATGGAATATTACTCAGCCATAAAAAGAAACGAAATTGAGCTATTTGTAATGAGGTGGATAGACCTAGAGTCTGTCATACAGAGTGAAGTAAGTCAGAAAGAGAAAAACAAATACCGTATGCTAACACATATATATGGAATTTAAGAAAATAAAAATGTCATGAAGAACCTAGGGGTAAGACAGGAATAAAGACACAGACTTACTAGAGAATGGACTTGAGAATATGGGGAGGGAGAAAGGTAAGCTGTGACAAAGCGAGAGAGAGGCATGGACATATATACACTAGCAAACATAAAATAGATAGCTAGTGGGAAGCAGCCGCATAGCACAGGGAGATCAGCTCGGTGCTTTGTAACCGCCTGGAGGGGTGGGATAGGGAGGGTGGGAAGGAGGGAGACGCAAGAAGGAAGAGATATAGGAACATATGTATATGTATAACTGATTCACTTTGTTATAAAGCAGAAACTAACACACGTTGTAAAGCAATTATACTCCAATAAAGATGTAAAAAAAAAAAAGTACAGCCTGTTTTTACCAACAAAAGGAAAATTTCATGCAAAGATGTAAAGCTATGGCTTTTAAGGAGAGAACATTGGAATTGAGAAAATATATATAACACTTTTATTGTAATCAAAATTGGAAACCTACTTAAAAGAAGATCTTGAGATGGAAACTGTGACCATACACAGACTAATGTGGATGATATGATCCAGTATCAGGAATGGTTGAACTTTAAAGTCTATTTCTTTATAATTGGTATGTCTCAATGTTACCATATTTTGTTTCCATGAATTAATTAGTTCATATATTTGTTTATCCAGCCTTAATTAGGCTTTTTCTATGTATATTCACTCAACATTTATTGTGTTTATGCATGCTGGTTTGTTTTGTTACATTCTGAGATTTTCTTTATAGAAGATAGATAAAAGCGATTTAACCTGAAATTACCTGAATTATGAATAATTATGAAATTTAACCTGAATTATGAGACATAATCATATGTTGTCATTGAAGAATTATTTCACCTTTTATCTGACATTTTTTTTTTTTTTTTTTTTTTTTTTTTTTGCTGTTGTTGTTAACCAGAGTATATTGATGTAGCTTTATAGTATCCAGAAGTTACAAGTGGTTCCTTAGTGAACTTACTTTCTTGAAGGGAGAAAGGTGCAACAAACATTGTTAATTAGAAGTACACCTAATTAATTAGTAGAAAATGAAATTATATGTCCATCCACTCCATATGAAATAGTTCTCCAAAATCAAAGTTCTTCTTTGAGAGTTTATTTTTTTATGATTCAGACCATATTCATTGACGGTTATGAAAAGAGACAGTGTAAACATCATCTTTGTGTAGCTAGTTCATAGAAAGTTGATATGTTGTTAATTTAAAAGCATTCCCAGTTTAAACACTAACCAAAAACCTTCTGATCTACTTGTCTTTTGATTTCATCCTTCATTCTGATGTTAAATCTCAGGTACTTTCTCACAAAGGCAAACTTCTGAGTTTTTAAACTCAGGAGTGTGAAAGAAAACATACACAAAGTCTCCTAAGCACAACAGGTAAGTTTCTCTGAAGTGTACTTGATATGGGGGAGATGACACTTACAACCTGATTACAGTAAGAACTGAGAGAAAGTAAACAAGTTATTACATATTTGCGTGAATGAATCAATCAGTAAGCATCTGTTGAGTGATGTGGCTTTGAGTTGTTACTCAAAAAGTCAAAATACATTAGTCATAAACAACTAAAACAAGCATGTTACTTGATTTACCACTTTCTTTTTTGCATATTTGATATCTAAGAATATTTTTAAAAGGCAAGCCATATTAGTGTTGGTATTCTTTTTTTGTTGTTGTTTCTTTTATTTTATTGAAGTGTAGTTGATTTTCAATGTTGTGTTAATTCCTACTGTACAGCAAAGTAATTCAGTTATACATATATACACATTCTTTTTCATATTCTTTTCCATTATGGTTTATCACAGGATATTGAATATAGTTCCCTGTGCTGTAAAGGAGGACCTTGCTGTTTATCCATTCTATATATAATAGTTTTCATCTGCTAACGCAAACTCCCAATCCATCCCTCCCCCTTGGCAACTACAAGTCTGTTCTAGTGTTAGTAGAGTATTCTTGTATGTAATTCTAATATGCAGTGGTTTCAAATATAAAGTAGAGATTATCTGTACAACAGATTTACTTCTGCCCAGGTAGCATTGCTTCCAAGATCTACAATGAAAAGCGAGATGTATGACACAACTCCTGCTGTAACAGTGCTGATTATTTAACTGTGTAGACCAGCCTAGACACAAGTATCCACAATAGAGGAATGTGTGTGCAAAGAGAGAGGTGATCAGTTAAGCTGAGTAAGAGATTTTTTCTGACTGCTAGAGCTGAAATGCTCAATTCTTTTCTAATTCTATAACAGCTATTTCATTATTTAGAATAAGGTTTTGCTCAGAGTACATGTCTGCCTGTTCTTCCATATTATGAAATGGTCATTAGAGGCTGCTGCATAGGGAACATATAAATGAAATGATGAGAGATGTAGCAGTTTCAGTAGATAAGATGATAAATTGATTTGAGGAGAATTGGCTCAAAGAAAAACAGCGATAAGGACGTATGGTAGAAGCAGCCTTTATCAAGAACACAATAACTCAGCTGTCACAGGTTACTGTGCTCTTGGAGGGCTGACAATGAAGTAAGAGCAAAGCTGAGTTTATAGAATGACTCAACCCATAGGCTTAGAAATACACTCTCTCATTCAAGTCAATTTTGCCACATGTTCATCTGGACCCCTTCCCAACAAACATGGCAATATCATCACTTGGGAGATTCAAAAGGGTATCAGTGAGCTTTGGTCCATGGGTTTGGCACATGGACAGGATGTTCTGAATTCTGAAAGGAAAATCAAGTTAGAACAATGTTTATTTCATTTTACAATAGCCTTCGCCTTGCTCACTCCTTATAGGTGCTCCACTAGAATATGAAAAAGGTATCAGAGTGACAGTGGCACTCATAATGTGACAGAGAAGTTAAGACTCAGCACTAGGAGTATTTGAATTGGAGGGACAGGCGTCACTCTTCCCAGGTTGTTTTCCCTACTAGAGATACTGATGGAGGGAAGGAGGAGGGGGAGAGAGAGAGAGAGACAAAGACAGAGATATACAGGCTGACAGAGAGAGACAGAGACAGAGAGAGAAGGGGAGAGAGATTCATCAGGAACAAAATGTAGCATCTTTCAATGCAAATAAGCTTGTGTTGTCCATCCTCATGGAGGTTTAAGTACACACAGGTAAATTATGAATAATACACAGACAATTTTTAAGGCAGGTCTTTTCAACCCTGACTGCAGTTTAAAATGACCTAGAAGAGATAACTTATACTAATCCAATCCTGGGTCCCCACCTAGACCAATTAAATCAGAATTTCTGGAAACATAAATCTCCATAGATAATTCTACTGTGGAGCAAAGGTTGGAAAATTATGGTGTATGGCTATATAGAACAAGATGAGATGTATTTTGACAGAGATGAATATTCATCACGTTATTTGAATTTGTAAATTTTGAATTTGTAAACATGTTATGGAGATAAATAGCATCCATACCTCAAACACCAGAAATGGATATAATAAACAACTGTGAGAGAACCCACTGGCTTCAAGACACTTCAGATAAATATAATGAGGTTTCCTCCAGATTTAAATATTCTTTACATTCTCTGACACAATGACTATCTTACAGGTTAAATATACAACTTGTTTTCTTATGCCAACATATGTATATTTGATAGTTCATTAAAAATTTAATTGATTTTTATTTGGTTACTGTTGTCATATGCAAGAAAATGTGAAAAGAATTTGAAATATTTTTTTTTTCTAGGATGCATGCTGTAGTCCTGAACTAGACTTGAGTTCTAGTCTAGTTCTCATCCCAAGGTTTGGGTGACAACTCGACCTATCTGAATATTATTAACTTATTTCCAAAATTGAGTTAATAATTTTTACTATGACCATACAATATGGCAACTCTAAAGATAAAATTGAATAAGCATAAAATAACAAGGTACAGTGTGGATGCAAGTAATACATAGCATAGGTTTTCCTTGATATTTCTCTTACTGTATCATACATCCTTTAGGTTTTAAAAGCTGAGGACACAATATAAAACTAAAATGTTTTGGAAGAATATGTGATGAAGCTGAGCTAGTGTTCCCCACTCCCTGGAGTAGGAAATACAGTTCCCACTTGGAGCCAGGGCTGAGAAGAGAGAAGCAAAGTGCCCTTGTGCTGGTCTTCTTGAAAAGTGATGTTCGGTCTCATCCAAATCCAAGGGACCAGAAGGAGAAGAGAAACTTCAGGTAGGTTTCGTGGAATCTGAAAATAAATGGTGCTAATTCTTTAGTTCAGAAGTTTATTCCTTGGAGATTAAAATCCCGTGCCCAGAAAGGCATGTGAGAAGGAATGCTAGAAATTAAGATTATGTCTTTTGATAGAGAAAGTCTAAGCTCCAACAGAGAGTCTCTAGAGCTATCAGAATGGTCCCCAAGGGAATCACAAGTGAGCTTTGCTAGACCTGCATTTAGAGAGACCTCATATTTGGGAAGAAGGGAAAACCTAGCTGCAAGCTTCATGCAAAAAAGGATGGGGCAGGACCAGGTATACTTCAGAGGACATCAGAGTGGACAGATGGCCAACAATGGCAAGATATTTCTACCCACAATTCTGGGGCCATAGGTAAGCATCACCTCCCCTAGTCCTTCATACTTTAGGGAAAACCAAAGAGTTGGTAGAGATAAATTTCAATGTGGCTGACATTTTGTTCATCATTCATCAGAGCTGAGTTTAAAATAGAAGTGATTTTGTCCTACAGTATTAAAGTCACACTTCATGCCTGCCTGAACTAGTGGCCTAGATTTGTACTGAATATGGACTGTGTATCAATAGCATTAAAAAATACCCATACAAATCTATCATAGGATGAAATTCTCTGAATCTCTTTAGATTGTTGATAATCTAGACTTCAAATAAATTTTGCTGTGTTAAACCTCTCATACAAAATCTCCTTGAATTCTTACCACATTTCTGGATTGTGTATGCTGCTTCTTGCTTCACAGTTCTCTTTACTGTTTTTTCAGTGTCACACTCAACTTGGACCCCAAGCATGCTATAGCTTTCAGGTTGATTCTGGTAGGCCAAGCCACCAACTGGAGACCATGTAGCTCTCGCATTAGGCAGATTCAAATTACACTCTCTTATTTATATAGTATTGGCCAGTATAACAATGAGCAGTTACACACACACACAGAGTTTACCATATTTCACTATGTTTAGTGAACTAAATATGGTAAGATATGAAATACTTCAAACTAGCTTGTTAGAGAGTTGTATTTTTAATATATTAATTGATTGCAGTACTGGTCTTTCCCTTAGGGAGACTGACAAAAGTGGGTCTGGATAGAAGAGCAGTGAGAAGGTCAATTGGTAACTAAAATTAGATAAAGAGGGAGAATGATTTGGGATCAGGAGAGAGCTGGGTCTCTCTATGGCAGAACAAGAAGCACAGCAGACGTTTTCAGGGGATGAGCTGCTTCAGAGCAAGGACTCCTGCCTCATTTGCCCTGCCATTTGGCAACAATCTGGGTGCCTACAACCCTCATATCCACCCCCAACCTAACCACACACACAAACAAATGAACACAGCAAAACAAAACAACAAAAGGGAAGATGGTAGAAGACCTAGATTCCCTGCAAGGAAGTGAGTGCATAAGAAGAGTACCTTGACTTCCATTTCTGAAAATGTAGTAACTTATTTATCTTGACCACCCTTTCAACTAACCACTGTTTTTATCGAAGGTGAAAAATAAGATGCTGCAACAGAGACTCGAAATTACAGTGGCTGAAGTAAATGAAAATACACAAGTGACTTTGTCTCATAAACATTACTTAAGCTTCATGTTGTAGTACTACCCAAAGGTTTAAGAATGGAGGGGGAGGAAGGGGAGGGAACCTTGCTGCTCCTCTAGTGAAACTGAGCTGAAACAGTAGGGCGTATCCCTACAGGTTGGGTCAACAAGTCAACACACACACAAACACACACACACACACACACATGCACACACACATGCACAACTAAGCAGCATAGGTTTTAGTTTCTGCCTCACAACTCACAGTATCCACATGCCAGTTGCAAATATGAATATATTTATTAGCAGAATCTGTACTGTTAAATGCCAGTGGGATGAAGGTCAGCATTTGAGTTTGATAACAGAAAAAAACAAATCTGAACAGAGTCTTAAAGTGGGTATCAAAAGAGAAAAGGATTTCTTTTGGGGATGGGAATGTTGTGCTGTCACAACCTTGTTAGCATTCATCATTTAGACCCATCTGTATATAATTAGCAACTTGTTATAGGTGAGGGTTAATGTAGCACACTCTCGCATCTTATACATTTACAAATATAAAACATATTTCCTTTCAAGCCAACTTTCACTTATTTATTTGTAGATTTAATAATCTTACTTATTCTGAGCATTTGCCCTTGCTTTCTTACTCTGCAGTCAGGAGCTGGCCTCAATACACTAAAGTATGTTCAGCATTATAAATGTACTGCAACCCCCCAAAGCCTGGAATGCACATAGTTTGGAGAGTGAAAATGGCTCGAAAGCGTGAAGTCTCATTATCCATAGGTAAGTAACCCAAATCTGTGTCTAGATACTTAAACATAAATAGTTCCTGATATCTGGACTGTGACAGATGTAAGTCACATTATCACTTCTTAATTGCCTCCATTACTAAATGCATTACTTCTTTTTGGCTCTTTGAGAACCCTGTGTGAGCTCATGGGGCTCTCTGCTGCTTCGGGTGAGAAAGAAATGAGCACTTTTGCATGGGTACATTGCTGGGATTTTGTTGATACACATCACATTTCGACCCCAGGTTATACTAAATGAGTGACTTAAAATGATCCCTGGGGAGCTTACCTTACACGTGGGCTTCCTCAGCAACCCCAAGTGCCTAAAGCCAGCTCTGCCTGTCACATTTTCCAGTCTCTCCCTGTTCATATCATCTTGTCTCCTGAAGCCCATGGTGCTGTGTTGTACCTAGAGGGGCATTTTGCTTTTCTAAGATAACAGGTCTACTTTATCATCAACATTCTTTTGCTACCATTGAGATACAATTTATTTTTTAAGAAAAATCTCCAAAGTGCCATGCTATATTAAGCAATAGAACTTTAGCTTCCCCGGAAGCATATAAAGTCTGAAGATTTAAGTTGAAAATACAAGATCACGTTTCCTTAGCTGCTGATAGAAATGGGACAATTAGCTCTGTCTTATACACGCACTTTGGGGCATATTTGTTGGTGGTTGATATTTTTCAATAATACCCTCTCTAGAGCTTTCCTGTCTCTGATTATCAGCTGATGATCTTCAAATCCCTTTGCCCTCTTCTCTTTCAGGCAGAAATTTTAGCTCCTTCATTTATAGGTTTATGTAATATATTCACTGAATGCTTGTCAGAGATGTAGCTTCTATTTTTTTTCCAGAATCTTCCTTCAGCAATTGCTAACTAAATTTTTCACTTGCATTGAAAGAAACTTAGTCTATGTTGAAATTATGTCAAAATAGCTCACTGAAAAGTGAAAAATTCATGTTATCTCTTTTGAACTCTACAAGAAAATTATTTAACAGATATTTACAGATTTCCTAAAATGTGGTAAATACTCTGCTGGATACTAGGCAAATATAATGTCCAATGCACACTCTCTGGTTCCACTGTAGATAGGCTAAGAGCACCACAAAAGAAAGGTATAAAAATACAAGTTATATGCAATGTATGGTAATGATAAAATGAGTGACCTCTGAATCAAATTCTGTTTTGCCATGTTAGCTATGAAACTCTGGGCAAGTTCCTTACTTTGAACTTGGTTTCCTCATTTGGATAGTGGAATAATAATAATAATGCCTGCTCTGGGGAAGAAATAAGAGAAAACTATAATTTTCTTAGAACAGTGTCTGGTACACAGTAACCATTAAAGAAATATCAATTATTTTTACTATTGTCCTTAAAGCAGAGTCTAAACACAGGGTTGCGTTCAGAGCCATGGGGCTTAGGGGAGGGAGAAAATTTCTCTCTTGAATAAAAGTAGAAAATATGTGTGACCACAGAGGCAATGTGTAAACTGGATGAATCTTTATGGATTAGTAGAAACATCCTTTGGCTTGACCCAGCCTAGTTGAAAATACAAGATCATGTTTCATTAATGACTAGTCTCATTAAATCCATTAAATAATTTATAATTCTTTGGCAGCAGTCAATCTAACTTTGGCTAATTATTTATAAATAAAATCTATCTGAAAGTTGGGGGGATGCACATGATCAAATGGAAGGGTAAAGAACCAGTTGCAGAGAGGTGAGAAACCCAGCAGTCGTTGGGTTTACTCAGGAGGATCACTTGGGTGCCTCTGCCAGAATGAATAAACTCCAACTGGTTTTCTTCTCATGCTTCCCCTTCAGATTCAAGGTTCCCGCTAGTCCTACTTCTGTCTTTGGCCATTGTCTGCCACTCTCCCTACTTTAAAGGTTTCAGTTTTCTAAAACATCACACCAGTGACAGGGTCAGAAGTAATTAAGTGGGTTATCACTCAGGAATATGCAAGCAGAGGGAGTCCCGTGTGAGGGGTCCCACCAGCAGCAAGAGGAAGAGGGAAAATGGGAAAGAGCCTGGGTCTGGGGCAGCTGCCTAAAGCGTATTTCAGAATGTGGGGGTGTAGACTGATTGTGAGAAGCTTCTTCTTAGTGTGGGAGGAAAATCCCAGGGATAGGGTGAGTTGCCTTGTCTTGATTTAGGGGCCCTAACAGAAATGAGTAGGCTGGGGACTGTGATGCTGTCCACCATGGCAGCAGTTAACGGCCTAGCCAAATTCAGTTTTGCTGTGGGTGACTCACTGCTTCCAATCCTATTTCTTCACAGTTCCCATGGGAGAGAGACTGACTGGTCATGCTTTGGTGATGTGAACATCTCTCATCCATGGCAGTGACTTTCACTTTGGCACATGGAAGGATGGCTGTTCCCCAAAGGAAAAGAAATGGATACTGAGCAGCCAGTTGGTCATAAGGACCAGCTCCTAGCCTTGAGCACGTGATGACTGCTAGTCTTTGAAGCTTTTTGAAAAAGCCTTTTCCCCTTCTATTCTTTAAAATAAAAGCAATAAATAAAGATGAGGAATACATTTCTGGGGGGTGAGAAATGTGATGTTGGAAGAGATGGGGAAACAGGTGGGGGAGAAGGAGAGAAGGAGTGAGGTCAATTCAAAAAATATAAACATAGAAATGAAGATAGTATTCAGATTTTAAATTCCATTCTTCTCTTTGAAATGTATACTATATACAAAACTGCATATCATTGAACCCTTAAGCCTGCCTTTGTGTTTGTCACATGGCCTTATGAGGTACGCTAACCCTCCAAAAACTTCTTGAGATGAAGTGTTCACCATAGCACAAAAGAAAAATGTATTCAATAAATACTGAATTATTTTTAATGAACTTTCACTCATGTTCATATGACAGTATTTTGTGAGATTTTCACAGAACATTTTATAATACACATGATGTATATTATGAGTGCATTTAATTCAAAGAGCCACACAAAATATTTTGAAAAAATAAAAAAGTGTATAAAAATATTTTGTACTTCAAAGTAGATGGCTAAACTATTTATTCCATTTATGAAGTTCTTTACAAATTAATTGACTATCTCTTTCTTGACCACTTATCTATTATTGGGATTGGAACAGGGAAAGTAAAAATTAAGACACCACTGTAAATCAACTACACTTCAATAAAATAACTTTAAAAAAAGAGAGAAAAAACTGAATCACTTTGCTGCAGAGTAGAAATTAACAGAACATTGTAAATCAACTATACTTCAAAAAAATAATTAAAAAGAAAAGGATTGGATCAGGGAAAGATAAGAGCTTCTCTAAAGATCACAGCATTACAAATAAGGGAACAGAAAAGTTTTTGTGCAAATCTTTAAAGAAGAATTTAAGTGTTCAACTAAAATATAAAGATATGATATAATGACTTTAGTAATTTCAAACTGTATTCAAAATCGATTTAAAACTAGATGCTTTCGTTCTGCGCATCACTGAACAAAATTACTTTGTGACACCTCTTCTCATTCACAAGGTAAAAATAATCGTCCACTGTTCTTAGTTTCATAACAATATGTTAATAACTCTATTGTAGCATAAATAACAGTGTATACTATTTAATCACATGCATCTATCCTTGATCATGTCTGAAGAGTTAGAACAGAAGTTTATCTGCATCCTTGTGGTCTCAACATTTAGCACAAGGATGGCCAAAAATTTAGTAGTAGAATTCAATGTGATTGATCTTGAGAAAAAATAAAATGATCGAAATATGGTACAAGGGGAGAAAGAGGAAATTAAGCATTTTCTTCCACTTTTAAGTTCACTGTCAACTAACTTCATGACCTTGGGAAAATAACCCTTTGTTGTAGTTAGTGAAAGGATATACAACTCTCTGAGTTGTTTTGAAGATGAAAAGTGATTGAATACATCCTAATCGCCATGCAAAATATTATTATTGAATTCAGTATATTTCTACATATGCTTGAGAATAACTGTTTTGTGTTCAATATCCAATAAAATATATGGGCAGTCTGGGAGTTAAAGGCGAGAAGGATCTATATCAGGTTTGAGATTTTTCCTTAAAGGATTGACCAACTCTAAGCACCTAAAAATATCTTCGCATTAAGCTCAATGCTGGCTCCTGTATGTGAGTCTTGGGAGGCACTACGATGAGACAACACAGGAAAATTCTTTTAACAATGTTTGTTGTATATTTATGTCTAAGGATTCAGCTGGCTACCATGCCTATGAGTAAATCAACCAAAAAGTCTTTCGTTCTAGTGAGAAATGCAGACTAATAAATAAAAATACTAATAACTTATGATGAATCAAAGGAAGTACCATGCACAATAGGGGTTGTTTGAGTCATTTTTCTCAGGGCATTTACTTTTGGGCTCTTAGGATAACAGAAGAATACAATCAGTGGTGTCCTGGAGCCAACAGCTCCTAGAGGCTTGGGTGAGCTGATTGTGGGCATCTCTTCCCAGATCCTCTTCCCATGATGTTATGTTAGCAACTTGAAATTATCCATGGTGGGGGATATTTACACCAAAAAAATAAACAAGTATTATAAATCAAGGCTTTCCTTCACTACCACCCCTTGAGTCATTTTAAAATGTTTATACAGTGATGTTTACATACTGCTATATATAATTCTAAAAGAAAATAGTTGATGAATAAAGGAAAATACGTTTGTGTCTTTAGGCTAGAACAACTTGACATTTTACATTTTTTTCATATCTGTGAAGGCATGGTTTGCATGCTTATGATAGTTTTAGAGTGATTGTTTTTCTTCTTTACTCTTTTCTAGGACTTTCAGAACAAATAGCAATAAATAATTCAAAGCTCCTAATGAATGATTTTCTTCCTGAGACATAAGATAAATTCATTTGAGTGATAACATTGATAGGAGACTAAGTAATTTTTAAGCATTTCCCCCTTAGCTGATAGTCTCATCATTATACATCACAGGTAATAACTCTTGTCATGTGTTGTAGATCAATGCATGTTAAAAATGAAATATCCAACTGGACAACTGTGGTGAAAACACTGCGCATTGGCTACAGTGTTCAAATGACCTGAGGTGATAATAACTTGCCTAAATACCAACTGAAATTCAAAGGACAGCTTTGCTGGATTGAGTGTTTTGCTTAGTACAAATTAATTTCACACTTCCCTTTTTTCACTGGTGATCACCAAGGATCCATGTCCTACTGCCAATAAATAAGACGTCATTTGTTTCCTGTAATAATTATTTGTGTGAAATAGAACTTGCAGAAGCCAGTTTTTATAGCCTGAAGCTATTTCTCCTCCACTAGAGCAATCTAAATTCGTTAACTTTTAGCAATTACTTTTGTAGCAGACAATTATCCTTCTAACCCAATCAATTTGTCCACATTTTCATCACTGCGCAGTCTTTAAGCTGGGGAGAAAACCTGCTGGTAGAGGCCCAATTTCCGTTTTAGAGTTACTCTTTTTGGTTTATGAAATTGTAAAAACTTGAATATCTTAGTAATGTTTCTTTCTAATAACATTTCATCACCGCTCCAGGGCTTCATTTACCATGGAAAAGGGTTTTAAAAGGTTTTAGATGAGTAAATAAAATATTTCTCCTGAATGACTACAGGTGGGAACTGGTTATGGGATTGTGGCTACTTCTTAGGGATCTATACACAGATCACTGATCGGTTAGGCTCCGCGTGTTCTGCTGTAGGCAGGTGCTGTTTATAGCTGGGGGTGAGGTTCTAACTGCTAACATTTCGTGAAGGTAGGTGGAGATCAGCAAGTAGGGGAAAGATAAAATGTCAGGAACACATAACAAAACTTTTCCCCAGAATCCCAGCATAAAATGTAGAAAGCAGGGAATTCTCATTGCATTTTTCAGAAGATGTTTCAAGGGATCATTTGTTATATTAGAACTCTAGAACTCTAAAGATGTGAGAAATTATGGAAAGGACCTGGATTTTTAATGTTTTTTGAGGTAGGACTCCTCTAGATTTGTGAGATGTCCTCTCCACAACTGAAGAGGTTAGTTACCACAGAAGTGAGAAGCCCATACAGCCTGAGGACAAACATGCAAGACTGTATTCCAAGGGGAGTGTTGAAGGACAGCCGGATTAATTCAGTAGGGGTGAGTACAGAGATTGGAAAGTCAGACAGGTTTGAGGGAAAACTAACTCACAGTCATGTGATTAAATTAGGCGCACTTAGATAATCTCCCTTTCTTAAACTCACATAAATGCAACATAATATTATCTGATCACAGGAATGAAATACTTCCTATTTACAGCCTCAGGTAGTATGCAGAGCATCTACACAAGGAACAGGAAATCTTGGGCACCATCTTAGAATTCTGCCTACCACATGAGGAGTGAGTAACAGTCTCAGCAAAGTTCTTAGGATTAAGAGTAATAATCTTAAGTGATGAATTTAACATCTTCATTGCATATACCACTTGATACATGGTAGCTATAAAAAAATACTTATTTTCAGGTTTAAGGGACAAACATGGAGCCTAAATCAGAAAATAAGAAATTCAGAGTCAAATAACCCAGAAAAGGAACAAGACAGAGCTGCACAATGAGGGTTTAGATTTTGTTATCAGGGACAAATTTTAATGTTTCTAATGCAGATTCTGTATATTGGATGCTGGCTGCTTGTTAGGTAAGGGCTAAACCAAATTCTAAGGCATGGGAACAGGGTCAACCTTATCTTCATTGATATATAGGCTTTGGATTGCTACTTTAGTCGCATTCAAGGTATGCAGTGTCTATCCAATTCCACCTGATATTCTTGGAATAAACTGCTACTTTTTCTCACTTAAGGATTTTAGTTAATCCTCTTCATATATTACCAAACTCCCTAGTACTCTTTCATTCTTATCTACTACCTGCTATTATCAATTAATACATCTCCCAATAGAAATTTTACAGCATCTATGTGATCCTTTATTTTAGAGACTAGTAAGTTACATCTAGGAAAAAATATATATGCTCAAAGCAGGTCTTAATAGGCACAGTGTTATAAAAGCCATGGTAGTGGGCTAATATAAATTATGTCCCTGTTAGATGAAGCTTTGGTGTAGTGCCTACTAGATCAGGTTACAACAGATGTATGGGAGCTCATAATCCTTGTTCCTCTGTATTTTATCACAGTTTATGTAAAATAAAACTGTAAACAAGAATATATGACAGGGTATGTTACTATTAATCATCAGATTTTACAACAAAGCAATGATTATTAAGATACAGAGATTCTGTAGCAAGAATCCTTGGCATTAATGAGAATGATAATTGCTGCATAAAAAGAGCTTCCTTCTTTCATAAAACATTTCATGAGAGCTTACTTTGTTCTAGGCACTGGCGATATGTATAGCAGGGATAAATAATATCTGCTCTCAAGGAGATTATGATGTATTTAGGGGTAAAACTGAGAAGTAAATCATTGAGTAAAAAATATAATAAGAGCTCCGCCAGAGTTATGTTCAGAAAGCTATAGGGACAAATGTTTGTTGTTGTTTACAATTCCAAAAGCACTGTAAATTGGAATGTAGACTGTGATGGGTAGACTGTATGGGCCATTAGGCATGGATACTAGACTTATCTCACTCTTCAATTTTTCTATCATCTTATCACATACATAATAGGTTTGTAATTCATATCTGTTCAATGAATGAATGGAAAAATGTATTTTTAGCTAATAATTTGTCTATTGACTACTAGAATTTTTCTCCCTCTCTCTTAATGGTCCTCAAACAAAAATTACAGAATGTCTATACCATTATCTTCCCAGGACCTGGCTTCTGGGGAATCCCTCTCTACTCCTAGCTTAGGGTTCAGACTTAACTCTATCAGCCTAATTTAGTAGTTCTCAACTAGGAGTATTTTTGTCCTCCAGAGACCTTCAGAAATATCTGGGGATGTGTGTGTATATGTGTGTGTGTGTGTGTGTGTGTGTGTGTGTGAAGGAGAAGCAGTGGTGTGAGTTGTTACTGGCATCTAGTGGGTAAAGGCCAGGGATGCTACCCCACAACTACAATGCAGAGGACCATCCCTTTCTCTATTAAAGAACTGTCTGGCTAAAATATCAATAGTACAGATATTGAAGACCCCGGTTTAATGTTAGGGAAGAGCACCTGATCTAAATTGACCTAATCAGATCAAAGGTTGGAGGGATTTTTTTGTTTGTTTTGTTTTTGGACAGTCAGGGGAAATGAGGCTCTATCGATGGAATATAAATGTAGAAGTATCCATTGAACATGGAACTATCTAGAGCTGAGACCTTAGGAAACAATTCAAAACTATGAATAGAAAGTTATATAAGATTAGGATCCACTTCAAGGAGAATGAGCTAAAAAATTGAGAAAAAAAAAGATTAGTGTGACTTGCACAATGAAATTAAACATAGCTTGAAGACTTCCTTACCTCTGAATGTTTTAGTAATGTAATCCAAAGAATCCCTTTAAATTATTTAAATCTGTATTTGTGATAACTTGCAATAAAACCCTTCAATCAGATGAATAAATGAATGAATTATAAATAAGATATAGGTAAAGAAAAAAGTGAAAGGAGGGGCTAGCAAATGTGAAGGAAGTTGTGATTCAGGACGATTTATTCCAGCATCCTCATGCTAGCGCAGTCTAAACACGATCAAGAGCATGATTTTATAGAAAGATAAATTTTTTGATGACACCAGAATGTTCAAAAAATTTTCACTGATTCTCAGCACAGTCACCACCTTGACATTCCAAGATTACTTCATCAAAAGATGCTGTGACCGCACTCCCAATCCTCCACAGTCCTAAGTATTTTCCACAAAGTCTACTTCCTCTAAGAAGGCTTCCCAGATCCCATTGGTCATAATTTGTACCACCCTTTCCTCAAGAAGCATACATATAGTGTGAAAGAAAATTATTTAAATCTCTTTCTTATGTTCTATTACTGTCTGGCAATTAAAAGTCATTAGTTATTTTTTCTCACTCAGATTCATGCTACTGAAAATTGAGTATATTCTTCATCATCACTGTACCTCACAATTTAGAAGACTATTAATACCTGATAGGAACTCATGAAACTTTATTGAATTAAATAATACTTTATTGACAAACAAAACATGAACATTTCTTTCTATTTTTTTTTTAAATAACATTTTAATATCCTTACAGGGGACTGTCTTTCTATACCCTGGGACTATTCAAATTATCAGAAAGAAAGGGAGAGAAAGAGAGAAACTGGATCTAAAAAACTGGATTTAGATGCCCTTATTGATGATGTTTCCTTCAAGTTTGAAGCCTCCCCCTGTCAATTTGACTCTAAAACTGTTCTTTGTACTTCCACCTTTATAAATACTGATTGTCTTGAAGGATGGAAACAGAAGAGAATCACAGAACATTGCTGTTATTCTCAGAAGGGAGTGGTAGGGCATTGCTTTCATCCTCAGTTATCGTAGGTATATTTGTCTCAAACAAATAGAGCAGGAACATATTCTTTTATTCTAATTAAAGCCACCGTTTACTCTTAGGTGCTTCCTGGGAGTAATACACTCTGTGCAGACACAGACTATAGTTTTTCTGTACTATCTCATACCACCAGGATAATATCCCTAAAAATCTGTTCAGATCTTGAACTCTACCTTTTAATATCCTTCAGCAGATTCCCAGATCCAAGGCAGCATTTATTAGAATGACATATTAGAACCACTAGATCTTTTTGCCTCCATATGGGCCACCCCCTTCTTCATTTACTCCCTCATGTACATCTGCAAAAATCTATTTATTACTAAAGTAATTTCAACATAGCGTGCCTTACAACATCATTGGTTTTGCATATTATACTTGCTCTACTAGAAAGCATTCTCCTCTTCCTTGCCCACATGACACAGTTCTATCCATATTGATAACTTAAATCTTGAAACTTGCTGACCTTTATATCTCCCATCATAGGTAGAGATGAGTTCTGACCACTCTCTGCAATATCAATACCCTTTCTTTTTGTGCTTGTTGCTTCCTTTGCCTCCTTAGGTAAAAAAACTTTTACATTAATGTTTTTAATCTTTAAAAGATGGCTTTCAAATGTTTAAACCTGTAATCTGCATTTAGAATGTAGTGTAAATAGGGTTTTAAAACACAAATCTAAGTGTTTGTGTGGGTGTGTGTCTGTGTGGGTCCATAAATCTCGTGTATATAGACTGATCTTACTAATCAAAATCCACCATGAAATTTTCTCTTCTTTATCATCTCCTACTTATTTTATAATTGAATGAAAACTACCCTCTCTCCCACTATTCTGCCTGTCTTTCACACCTAAGTAAACAGTATCACCATCTACCCAACTATCCCAGCAGACTTCTGAGAGTCATATTGATTGCTCTTTTCCCCATCCTTCTCATGTAAATTGATTTACCTTGCATCCACGTCTTCCATCTCAACTTACATGTTAGTCCAGACCATAATCATTCCCTATTTGGGTAATTGAAATAGCCCCCGCTTGGCCTTCACACTTCCATAATTATCTTTCCATAGCCTTTTAAAAATGGAAGTAAAAGTCAGGTTGTGCCCCTCTGTATTAGTTTCCTAGGACTTTCATAACAAATTACTACAAAGTTGATGGCTTAAAACAACAGAAATTAAATTTCCCACAGTGCTGGAGGCCAAAAGTCCTAAATCAATGTGTTAGCAGGCCTTCACTTCCTCGGAAGTTTCTAGGGAAGAATACCTCCTTGCCTCTTTCAGTTTCTGGTTGTCTCCAGAGGTTTCCTGACTTATGACTACATAACTCCTGTCTCTGCCTTCATCTTCACTTGGCTTTCTCCCTTGTGTATCTTTTCTCCCTTGTTTCTCAAATTCCTCTTTGCCCATCTCTTACGAAGGCATCTGTTGATAGATTTAGGGGTCACCCTAATTCTAGGATGTCTTTATCTTGAGATGCTTAACTTAATTATATCTGCAAAGATCCTCTTTCCAAATAAAGTCACAATTATGGGTTCCTGGTGGACACACCTTTTTTGTGGGGGAGGGGTTATACTTTAACCATTTGGTGGCTTCTTAATGCCTGAAAGTATCATATTTTTAAATTTTCATTCTATATTAATAGTAGATATGAAGTCAGAGGTAAAGGAGCTCAAGCAAAAAAATTATTTATTAGATTTTTTTCATATTTTTTAGTTTCTATTATAATTTGCATTTACATGTTTTTGTTTGAACCCCAGACTAGATGATAAGCTTATGAGAGCATATACAATATATATCACTTTCAGCCGTACCTATAAATCCATGTGCCAAGGACATTGCCCGCATTCAATTTAGACAAATAAATGAACTGATTACTGAAGAAAATAAGGGATGGATAGATAGTAAGAAAAGCTCACTGACCTGCTGTAAGATAATTAGTATGTGTTCTGCTACTCCCAAGTCTTGGGAATAACCTTTTTGGAACACCTTACTAAAGTTAATATTCTGGAAAGGGCTCAGGTTAGTCCTTCTCCTTTATAAATGCTCAAAAATGGAGGATTTACACCAAGGATTGGAAAGTGTCAGGTTATGTATTAGAAACAGAAATAAAGCTTGACCTAAATGTAGTCTTATCGAGCACTTGTTTTTTCCTAAACAAAAGCATAAAATATTCTGTAGTGAAACATTCATTTTTAACTCAACTTGGTATGCTTGATTTCATGTAATAATGCATTTTTTCATATTTTATGTAAAATATCTATTATATGGCCCAAAGGAAATTGTAGAGCATACTTCATAATATTCAAGAAATATTACATTAACATTGTGAGAAAAAATAATTTTATATAGATTGTAATTAATGAAGAAGGAAAAGTATATAATACAGTCTAAAGAAATCCAAGTGACAACACAACTAGATATTTTATATTGATAAGTAAAAATTTGTAGCCTACTAATTGCTAAAACTGTTAACAGACATTTTACCTAAAAAGCAAAAATTAGTTGTTGTTTGAATCTTAAACCAAGAAAAACTAGGTCCATTTAAGTAAAAAATAGTTCTTAAAAAATATTAATTAAATTATTGAAGAAATGGTCCTCAATCTCTTTAGAAATATTAACATTACTTTAAGAATAGTAAATTAGATAAATTAGACTTTAATTATAAATATTTTTGAGTCATTACAATATTCAAATATTGCTCAACTATTTACTTAGAATTCTGTCTTTGAAAATTGGAAGCAAAATAAAAATTATGATTAAAATGTACACTGTTGGACTTCGCTGGTGGCGCAGTGGTTGAGAGTCCACCTGCCGATGCAGGGCACACGGGTTCGTGCCCCAGTCCAGGAAGATCCCACATGCCGTGGAGCGACTGGGCCCGTGAGCCATGGCCACTGAGCCTGCGTGTCCAGAGCCTGTGCTCCACAATGAGAGAGACCACAACAGTGAGAGGCCCACGTACCAAAAAAAAAAAAAAAAAAGTACACTGTTTTTCAACTTTTGCACTTTAAATGAGCAAATGAGAAAATTAATCGATGTAACAGGTATCAAAAAGAAAATGGCATTGCATCAAAATTACTCAGCTTTTTATCATGTTTTATTAAATACCAATTATGTCAAAGAAACTAGGTAATGCTTGCTAACATATGTATTTTCATTTTATGAATCAAGTTTGACAAAAGGCATTAACATAGAAAGTGAGAAGAAATATTTGGAATTGAGGTAACATTTAACTTTGCAAAAAAAAGTATGTATTCCTTTCATAGACATCTATTGACCACCAAATATGTGAGAGGAACTCTGCTTTGTGTAATTTATGCCAACATAGATGACATATATTTCCTTTCCTCAAAGAAATCCCCTTTTAGTCTCATAAGCATTTTGTTATGTTTCCCCCATTCATTCATTCTTTCAATAATTATTTATTGAGTGCCTACTTTGTGTTGGGAATTATGTTATGTGTTGCGTATATAACTGTGAACAGCAAGCCCACAATGATCTACTATTCTCCATTACGCACACATTAAAACATCAGTAAGTTCCTTTGATTTAATCCAAATTCATTTTTCTTTGTCCATGGCCAACACTTTACCTATCACTAATATCCTCTCTGAGACTAAGGAAATAAATTCAAACTCTCCTATCATGTGTCCACCAAACCACTCTCTATATAGCCCAACACTATCTTTAATCATTTTCATTAAAATAAGAATAAAATACAAATTCTGTTCTAGAAATCAACAAGAACTCAAGATTTAATCTCAGATATTTTTGCCTCCCAACCTATATAGAGTATCATCCCTTTTGCCAGTCCCCATTTCCACAATGATTCCAATGGCTTGTCCTTTCTAATACTTTAAATCTCCTCTTAAATATCATTTCCACAGAAAAATCATCTCTGGTAACACCATTTCCTTAGTTCCTTATCTTCCAGAATATTATCAACTGGAGTATCATGTTATTTGGTTTAACAGTATAAATGAGTGAATAAGTCAATAAGCTTTCAGTTTATAGGAATTAGAGATAGGTCTACAGAAACTATAAATAAGCAAACAGACATTTATAATTCTGAATGATAAAAGTACTATGGTGCTAGGTGCAGATTATATAATAGTTAATAAGAATGTTAAACCTAACCCAGTTCCTAAGTTTCCACAGAATATATAAACCAGGAGATAAAAGATTAGCAGTGTATCCAAAGTTGGGAAATTGAGAAAGAGTTGAGAACTTGGGAAAAAAGAGAGTTATAAGCTATATGAAGAAAAAATACATTGGGAATTAGACATTGGGAGGTGGTCATGAATAAGAACAAACTGAAGAGATAAGTGAGGATCAGATCATGAAGTGCTTTATAATTCATTTGAGGAACTTCATCTGGGGACAGGCGGGAGCCATTGAAATTACTTTAGTTACCCCGTATAGAATGAGGTGGAGAGGTGTTGTATTACTTTTCTGTTGCTGCCATAACAAATTACCACACATTTAGTAACTTAAAACAACACCTATTTATTATCTTGTGGTTTACATGGGTCAGAAGTCTGTGCACAGTGTGGCCCAGTCAGTTGTATGCTTAGAGTTCACAAAGCTGGAATCAAAGTGTTGGCAGAACTGTGTTCCTTTCATGCTTCCAGTCTATTCAAGTTGATGTCAGAATTCACTTCTGTATAGTTAGACTGAATTCCCCTTCCATGTTGGATGTAAACCAGGGATTGTTCTTAGCTTCTAGAGTCTCACCCATGTTCCCTGGCTTATGGCCCCCTTCAAAGCCAGCAACAGCTGATCAGTTACCTCTCACACTTAGACTTCTGCCTCACTTTTTTACACAGTTCTTCTGCCATCTTTTTCTATTTGTAAGGGCTCGAGTGACTATATTGGCCAATTTGTATAATCCTGTTTATCTCCCTATGTTAAGATCAATTGATTATTATCCTTAAATCCTTCTGCAATTTCCCTTAGTTTAATATTTGATATTTCCATTTTTTCCATTGAAATTTAATATTATTGTAATTTATTTTAGTGTACAGTAGGAATATGGCTGACCTCCCTAACTGATCTCCAATAAACAACACTAATGATTATTATCTATTATTTGCTTAAAATCTTTTTATGGTTTTTGTGGAAAACTAGTTTTTTTTTTTTAAACATCTTTATTGGAGTATATTTGCTTTACAAGGGTATGTTAGTTTCTGCTTTATAACAAAGTGAATCAGTTATACATATACATATGTCCCCATATCTCTTCCCTCTTGCATCTCCCTCCCTCCCTCCCTCCCTATTCCACCCCTCTAGGTGGTCACAAAGCACCGAGCTGATCTCCCTGTGCTAGGTGGCTGCTTCCCACTAGTTATCTATTTTATGTTTGGTAGTGTATATATAAGTCCATGCCACTCTCTCACTTTGTCCCAGCTTACCCTTCCCCCTCCCCGTGTCCTCAAGTCCATTCTCTAGTAGGTCTGCATCCTTATTCCAATCTTGCCCCTAGGTTTTTCATGACCATTTTTTTTTTAGATTCCATATATATGTGTTAGCATATGGTAAAATTTGTTTTTCTCTTTCTGACTTACTTCACTCTGTAGGACAGTCTCTATGTCCATCCACCTCACTACAAATAACTCAGTTTCGTTCCCTTTTATGGCTGAGTAATATTCCATTGTATATATGTGCCACATCTTCTTTATGCATTCATCTGTTGATGGACACTTAGGTTGCTTCCATGTCTGTTGTAAGTAGAGCTGCAATGAACATTTTGGTACATGACTCTTTATGAATTATGGTTTTCTCAGGGTATATGCCCAGTAGTGGGATTGCTGGGTCATATGGTAGTTCTATTTTTAGTTTTTTAAGGAACCTCCATACTGTTCTCCATAGTGGCTGAACCAATTCACATTCCCACCAACAGTGCAGGAGGGTTCCCTTTTCTCCATACCCTCTCCGTCATTTAGTAAAACTAGTTTTTCTTAACCTCTCCCATTTTGAAGGCATTCTAAGCTATTCTTACATTTAGTTTTTAAAAATCCAAATGTGTTTGTGTGTGTGTGTGCGTGCTTATAAGAATTTGATGGGCATGATATTATACTACTGATCTCATAATGAGAATAAACATGTTTAATGCATAAAAATATCTCCATTGATATCTTTTACTTGATGCCCCTGAAAAGAAGCATGGATATTAGGTGAAATGAAAAACTGAGCAGAGTGAAAAGACCCACAGTGGGCAAAGATATATATTCCCTTGACCTTGACTGAAAAGTGTCCAGTGTCAAGGAGATATGGGGAATAAAGAATGAAATAGGACTAAGCCTATGGGCTTTAGTTACAAGTTAAATATAGGTGATTCAAAAAAACTCTCCTTGAAATATATATATTTTATGTGCTATTTGAATTTCTTTGTTCTCCTCCATTATATATCAAAGTAATGAAATTTTTTAAACTCTGATTTGTCTCAACTATGCTTAGAAGGTATAATTGATAATGACAACTGGGGAGAGAAAAATCCATGAAAGTGACAATCAAGATGAATTAGAATATGTGATCTAGTTCATTTTATGCAACTGGAGGGCTTGTTGTCAAAGTTCAAATTTCGATGTGTGATTGTAAATAAAGGCGTCAATTCCTTTAAGCAATAATTCTCAACTTTGGTTGAATATTATATGTAATTAGTTGGGGAGGTCTTAAAATTCCCAATACCTAAGCCACAACCCAGAGCAATTAAACTGGAATCTCTGGGGTTGGCATCCAGACATCAGTACTTTTTAAAGCTCCCCAGGTGATTACAATATGCAGCTAAGGCTGAGAATCATTGCTTCAGAGTTGTATAATATATTTTTATTAACTTGTATATCTGTGTGCATATTTGTGTATGTTTTTATTTCTTGACTTTCCGTTCCACTGATTTCTGATGTAATATTTGAATTATTGTTGACTGATTCATGTTCTAATATATTTTGAGCTAGACATTTTCATATTTTCCTAAGTATTTTTATTTTGTTCTATTTATTTTCTTTTTAAAACAGTTATTTTAATTTAAATAATATCTATATAATGCCCTGTGTATTAATGAATACATATTTCATTTACCATTAAAATAGATACTATTTAGTCCCTAGATTGTTTTCATTTGTTACTTCTAGCATAGAGAAATATATTGATCTTGAATTGGGCAATTTTTTAATAATCTAATTTTTGCAGTTTTCTACTTGATTTATTATAATACATGTCAGATATAGAAAAGATATGTAGATTGATTTTCCTCTTTAAACCCTTTGGTGATTCTGCACTTGAAGTCCCTAGCCCAGAGAAAGAAATACTATATTTTTAATATTTTCAAATGAAAGGAATTTTAGAAATCATCTAGTCAAGTGTTTCTGAAATTTTTGACCATAACTCACTGTAAACAAAATCATACCCCAGTGTACTTATTTACACACAACCAAAATAAAGTTTCATGATGTAGCATTTACCTTTAGTATATGCGATGCCCTATGATATTTTCCCTTTTATTCTACTCTATCTTATTCTTAACAACGTTTGTCACAATACACGAAATTGTTTTCATAACCCGTTTAAGTATTGAGAGATATTTGAAGATCATTTTTTGCTAAACACTCTAATTTAATACATAAATAAACTAAGGCCCACAACAGTTAAGTAGCTTTTGTCCAAGGGTTACACAACTAGATGGTAATAGCATTCTATTCAGTGGTCAGATCTTATCAAAGTTTTGTCACCTGAGGGCTTCTCAGAGTTGATTATTCATCAGTATTACATCAGATACACATAAGATATGTAGATTATCAGGCACCTTCACCTGGAATTGCTAATTAAACTAGTTTTTCCAATATCTAATACTTGTATTCTTCTATTGTAATGTATATCTAAGCTAACACAGACTTACAAAACCTAAACCTCCAAGCAGACAATCAGAGTTTCTTCCAAGCTTTGTATTATAATTTCTCCCACTAGTTGATAACCTCTCTGCATGTTTTTCAAGTGTCTAGAGTTTACAGTAAATGTTACTAAAATAGCTACAATTTCTATTTGAAAGACATTTATTAAGGAGGAAAAAAACTATATATCATACATAAGTACTTTATGAATATTGTTCCTTCTAAGATCGCATACCTGAGAATGAAATAGATGAATCTGACCCTTCACTACAAACTTGGCCATTGATTTAGGCAGTTTTTGGCCTCTACTTTGACAAAAATGACATAGAATATATGTAACACATACACATTGATTGACTGGTTAATTGACTATAAATGTGCAGTACCCACCCCACCCCCACTTTGAAATGCAACTTGAATTCCTAATATTTCATTGGTTTCAAGAATGAAGTTATACAATAGATTTGTTTTCTGATTATTGTCCACCCGCTTTGTCAAAATTTATCTTAGACATTGATGAATATTAATCACAGAAATTTGGTATTTGATTTATATTTTAAACACTTATTCTTTCATTTAGACAATAATGTTTTATAGAAGTAAATACATTTTAGCACTAAAATGTTAGTTATGTAGGAAACTTAATGCTTGAAAAAATTAATTCCAAGCTTTACATTTTATCTTTTCTCCAAGAAGGGCAAGAGAATTTGCATATATTATCCAAGTCATTTTTCTTATGTCTTTCAAATAATCGTAAACTTATGGCTTATATAAAAATTACGGGCTTCCCTGGTGGCGCAGTGGTTGAGAGTCCGCCTGCCGATGCAGGGGACACGGGTTCGTGCCCCGGTTTAAAAAAAAAAAAAAAAAAAAAAAAAAAAAAAAAATTACAAACATTTTAGTAAAGTCATTGCTTCTGACCTTCATTCTAACCTTAAACACACACACACACACACACACACACATTGTAACATACTATTGAAGTATTCAATCAATCAAAAATTGCATTTAGTATTAATTTTTTAAGTATTGAACAATGAATTTTACATGGTTCTCTACATTAACTATATAAGCTCATTTACCTTGATGAGATATCACCAAAATTAATGATGGATTATATCAATAACATAGTTAGCTCTTCTATTTATTGAACTGAGAGACAAATAGGATTTATCTTTAATTTTGCGGGGTTGAGAAGGATTCTAATTCTGAACCCCATGTCTAGCAGTGAAGGACAGAATAATAATCTGATAGCTAAGAATGTTTTCCTATGTACAATTGAAGCCTGAGTGGGAATTATAAATATCAATTGTTGCAATATACACGGCTGGCCTTAGTACTCTTCCTTAGAATTCTTGGCAAAACACTACCTTAAAAAAATATTCTACAGGAGTGCTAATGTCAAGTTTTCAAATCAATAATCCACAGTAGCAAAAGGAATTTTAAGGAAAGTCTTTTGGGAAAGTTTTCCTGCTTTTAGGCAACACCTCCTAAACATAAATCATTTCCCTACTCTATTTGTGTATGTATGTATGTATGTATTTATTTATTTAGAATATCCTTCATAACACTCAGAGGGAATTCTCTGCCTCTTGAGTATCTGTTCTCAGTATACCATGTATTTTTAATTTATTTTTGGCAAAAACAAAACTATTGCTTCCCAGAATTCAGAATTTAGTCATGTAGCTAACTCTAGTAATCAGTAGCTCTAATTATTAATAACTTCACAGAAGAGTCAAGTTAGCTGGATGACTGCATTAATTTGTTAGTTGGATAGAAGACCTCTTAACCATTACCTACCATTGACAGTATATAGCAAAAGGTCTGACACTTATTCAGCATTTAATTAGTATGGGTGGCATGACAGACCACATAAAAAAGTGCTTGAATGGATGAATGAATAAAATAAGTAGGATTTGTTCTTATGAGTCCATTTTGGTTGCTAGGTTTCATTCACTTTACCAGAGCTCTTTAGTGCTTCTTATATTTCTTGGTCTAGATCTTGTACTTGAGCCACCAGGTGGTCAGTGAGTCTAACACTAGTTTCTCTTATGTTCTCCTCCAGACCTGCCTTGTTAATAAATATGATTTTTTAAAAGGAAGATGGTACCTGATCATGCAGTTTTTAACCCATCTCATTAACAGCTTTAATGTGTTCTAGGTTTATTGGGATTGTGAAACTTTCCTAAAGAACATTGAACTCACATTTGCTATGTGGGATCCCATCAATTTCTAGGGAGTACAGTGAAACTTGTATTACACTTCTAAGACACCTCTAAGTTTGTAGAAGCTATTGAATATATTTCTTGCATAAATATAATTCAACCACATTCTCTAAAAGAACAAAATATTTTTAAAAAATGACTAGTCACTTCTCAGCACTTTCCACTATAAGGCAAATAATTTCATATTTAAACATTTCATTATATGACATATTTCTTATTCTGATTAAGAGAAGTCAAAAAGAGAAAAAATGGTGAAATGATGCAACTGAGGATTTATAGGAATAGCAGTTGAAGATGTGTTTTCTTCACGGACACTCCATTAAAGGGATTTACCCTCTGGCTTACTAAGTACGCAATGGTAACCGTTTTTTTGTTGTTTGTTTGTTTTTGCAGTACGCAGGCCTCTCACTGCTGTGGCCTCTCCCGTTGCGGAGCACAGGCTCCGGATGTGCAGGCTCAGCGGCCATGGATCACAGGCCCAGCCGCTCTGCGGCATGCGGGATCTTCCCGGACCGGGGCACGAACCCGTGTCCCCTGCATCGGCAGGCCGAGTCTCAACTGCTGCGCCACCAGGGAAGCCCATGGTAACCGTTTTTGAAGGCTGCCTTAAAAATTCAAATTTATTTGTGGCTTAAAAATCTACCTGGCACACAAACGGAAACATAATAATTGTTAATATTTATTGAACACCCACTACATTGTAGTCACTGTACTAAGCGTTTTAAATATAATTGATTATTATCTTTAAATGTCAGCAACCCTGTGAGGCAGAGTTATTATTTTTTCCATTTTACACATGAGGACACTGAGCTTAGAAAATAAAGCAGCTGTCTCAGCTAGTAGTTGGCAGTTCTAGGATTTAAAACATTTCCCTCTGATTCCAAAGTCCATGTTGCTAATAATCTTTCTACTCATTCATTTATTCAGCCATCAGAAGAAGATTTATTGAGATCCTATCACTGCCAAGACCTGAGCTAGATGCTAGGGCCAGAGAAGCAAACATGGAGATATGCCCATTCTCGTGGAGTGATGAATTATGCACTATGTCACTAATAGACATGTGTTAAATTATGTAAGTTAATGTGTTGAACCTTTCAATGGCATTCTTGTTTTAAACAGGTGCAACAATTTTCATGCATTTTTTTTCCAAATTATTTCCCAAGGTCTTTGGTCTCATGGAAAATGGGTTGAATTGGCATATTCAACCTTTCTTATCACTCTGGGAATTTTTTTAAAATGTTAGTAATTTGTCTTAGAGTAAATCAAATACATAAACATAAAACAAAACTGAATAACTGTTGGTGCTTTGAGCTGACACTTCCCCTGATTCCTTCACAATGCCTGGTTTTGATAGCATCAGTTAACTTTCAGTGGCTAGAAGCACTAGGAACATTTTAAACTGGGATTTCTCTGTATCACATTGCCCTGATGCTTTCACTCTGATCACTGGATTGTGTTTATCCCTTCTACTTCATGTAACAGTATTAAATCATGGTTGCAACAATGATGAATTGATTTAATTTGCTTATTTGTAAATCCATGACTTACTACCAGCAAATCTCTCGTCCTTAATCATTCACCCTGTTCCTCTGATTTTATCTCCTAAATACTTCAGAAATCCACTCTTTTCTTCCTGTCACTACTACTACTGCTCTGGTTCAGACACACATCTTCCTTAACCTGACTATTGCATAAGCCTCCTAACTGGTCTCCCTGTCTCTGTTGTTGCACTTCACACAGCACTGCCATCCCAGCCACTGTATTATCTAGAAGCAACTAGGATGAGTTAAAGTGCAAATTTATCATAGCATTTCCACTACACAATATTCCAACATCTATAATACTTTAATGCATTATAAAGAGACAGTGGTACTCCAAAATCATTACAAGCTTCTTTAACTGAGGACGAATATACCATTTATCTATGTAGTGTGACACTCAGTAATACCTAAATTATGGTGGTATTCAGCAAACAGTTGCTGAAGGGAACTGAGATAAATATGCATTAAAGTTGCAGAGAGAGGAAAATGACTCATTTATTTGGCTTATAATTGCTATCCTTTGTTCATTCCTTCCTTCTATCCTTGTCTCCCTCCCTAGGTTTCTTCCTCTTTCTTTCCTTCTTTACGTTCATTGTTAGAATATTTTTTAAGTGTCCACTATTCCAGGCTTTTTGTGTTTGGGATCCAACAAAACAAAAGTGTCTGCTTTGCTTGAGCTAAGTTTTATAGTAAAGACTTTAAAATAAGAATGAAAAATATAGTAAATTGATGATCTAATATATTATCAGATTTTAAGTCCTATGGGGAAAATTAAAAAAACAAAATTAGAGCAAGGTGGAGATAATCCAGAATGCCAGAGGGGGCAACTGGAACGGGGTGAAGTATTAAACAGAGCAGTCAGGGTGGATCTCATTGACAAGTTAAGATTTGAGCAAATAGGCGAAGGAAATGAAGGAATGAACCAAATAGATATCTAAGGAAAAGTCATTTCAGACAGAGAAAATGAAACAAAGCAGGACCCTATGGTCCTCCCCCTACTCCATGTCCTCTGCCTGCCTTCTGTCTGTAGAAAAACTTTAGCCAAAGAATAAGTTTAATCAGAGAACTGAGAAAATGCAGAAGCAAAGGAAAATGGGCAAACGAGACCAAATAATAATAGTCATGAAACAAAGACAGGAGCCTTTAGTTCCTTCTCAAGGGCTATAGATAATATCCTGAGCCATATCCTGCGAACTGTCTTTGTCTTGTAGATACTGAAACCCCCATCAAGTGGAAGAAGTTAACTACATGATGACTAGACTGTAGCCATGACCTAAGCTGCCAAAATTCTGAGAACTAGACTCAAAGAAGTGAGAACAAACCACCTCTGGAAATGAAGACTAACTATAGTTAAAACAATCAAGATGACGCTGGTCAGACCACTGCATGACCAATTTCAAGACGACTGTCAGAGCTGACTGTGCTGTTTCTGCGTGTAGCCCCCTCCCTCCATCTATAAAAGCTCTTGCCCCCTGATTGTGCAGGGGGGGCGGGAGTCGGCCTTTGGACATGAGTCTACCCTCCCCACTCCCATCCCGGTTGCCAGCCTCCAAAATAAAGCAAACTTTCCTTTCCACCAATCTTGCCTCTTTTTTTGGCTTCTGAGTGGTGAGCAGCCGGAACCCGCTTTTTGGTAACAAAAAGAACTGTAGCAAAGCCATCTCAAATGTGATGTCTCCCTTTATCTGATTCTTAGCTAAAGATACAAGTCTAATCTCTTCTGAAGGCTTTTTAAAAAATTAAATACTATTGCATTCTGAATATCTGATATATCCTATACTTCGTGGCTGTAAGATTTGTATTGTAGTTTTTATTCACTGTATAAGTTTCTGTTTCTAAGCAGCAGCACCGAGTACTTGAGGGAAGATTGTGCCAGGAGGTGGCTGTGTGTGGGAGGAGGGAGAGAAGCTATGAGCTACCCCATGGAAGCTGTTGGAGAGGCAGGTCAGAGTCACAGAAGGACCATGGAGCAGAGCACCGGATAAAATGAAGAGTGGCCAGAAGTGAGGCACAAGATGTTGATGTGGGAAAGGACAGTTTTAGTAGAAGAGGTAGATTTTAGGTAATACCGGTTGTGTAATATGAAGGTGGAAGTTCAGATGTGAGAAGAAGTAAGAAAGAGAAAACAGAGGCAAGAATTTTTTTTTAAAGTTAAATCAAGAAGTAATTAGATTTGCCAAATATTACTTTTTGTGAACAAAGTCTTAATTAAGGATTCATAAAACTAGTCAAATAGATGCAAATTGTGAGAACAATGAATAAGATCTCTTCACAGTCAGGGATATGCATTTATGTGCTTGTGACATTTTAGAGACTTTTTTTATTCAGGAAAAGTCAAATAAAAAATGTCCTTTTTTTCTTTCCTACATACTCATTTTGCTCTTATAGTGAATAGTAGAGTGTTATTTTAATATCTTAAGAACACACAGAGCCTTTTCAGAAGAATTTGTAAGGATAAAGGTTTAAGGTATTATGAACATCATGAAGAGTATAGCCTCTTTTTCTTGCAATTTTACAAAACAAACACACACACACAGCAAAATCAAGCATTCAGAGAGTAAATTATAGAATTATAGAACTATGCTTGTTTTCTCCTTTACTGTTTATTTTTTCTTTTCTCCCCTTTTTATTTCTTTATATAGTTGGGTTACACAAGAAATCCTTTGAAAAAAGAGTTTTATTAGGTTATACATTTGATTTGGGGTTATCTAGTTAGGGTTGAAAATGATGGTAGAACCAATAGTTTACCACATGGGCAAACCACCCCAACAAAACAAAGTGCAGGCAGGGACATTTTCAAGTTAAGAAAGAGAAGCCTTGTCCTTAGTGATTAGCTCACAGACATCAACTACAACAAGAGACAAACAAGGACAATAATACTTCCAGGGGACACACATATACAAGGGGATGTAGCTAATAAAAGAGAATAGCAAATAGAGCTCAGAGAAGTAGATGAAGAGTTAGAAAAGAAAATGGTCTTAGAAAACTTGGGAAAGGACGATTTTTAAGACAATGTGGTCAATGTTTGTAAATATTACAATATGGCGAAATAGAATGTAAACTGAGATGAGGTCACATCTAACAGTTATTAGAAAGTCAAGACTGAGCACAAAATGATGGGAAAAGGAGGAAACAATTGAAGATGAGGCCATGAGTGCAGTGAGCACAATAAGCAAATAAATACCAGGATTTCAGGGGTTTAGCAATAAAAGAAAAGACAGAAAGGAAGGAATTATACAATTGGAGAGTGTTGTGAGCCAAAGAATTATCTATTAAAAATAAGAATTTTTTTTTGATAGGGTTAAGGTAAGTGAAGGACATGCACTTTACATATTTTATCTCTTTTAATCTTCCTCCAGAGTAGTTATTAGTACTTTCAGTTTTCCAAAGAGGAAACGGAAACATTTATTATATGACCAAGATCACATAGCTAACACATCGCAGAAAGGATATTTAAATGCAATTTTGTTGAAACAAAAATATTATGGTCTTTATTGCAATGCTCATGGGCTAGGTAGCTGGAATTAGGATCAAGGGGCCAGTGGAAGGCTTAATGTTAGAGCTGAGTAATGATAAAGGAATGGAGAAGTAAGGGTATGTATTGATAAGTGTGTATGTATGTGTGTAATAAAAAAGGGAAGGATTTTTTTTCTTTCCTTTTTGGCTGTGCTGGGTCTTCTTTGCTGAGTGCAGGCTTTCTCTAGTTGGGGCGAGCAGGGGCTACTCTTCACCGTGGTTAGCGGGCTTCTCCCTGCGGTGGCTTCTCTTGCTGCAGAGCATGGGCTCTAGAGCACATGGGCTTCAGTAGTTGTGGCTTGTGGGCTCTAAAGCATGGGCTCAGTAGTTGTGGCCCATGGGCTTAGTTGCCCCAGGGCATGTGGGATCTTCCCGGACCAGGGATCAAACCCACGTCCCCTGCATTGCCAGGCAGATTCTTAACCACTGTACCACCAGGGAAGTTAGGGAAGGAATTTATTAAGCTGAAATAGTGTTGAAATTTAGAGGATTTTAGTCTTATAAAGCAGACATTATAGGGAATCAGGAATGCAGTTGGTTAAAGCTGAGCGAAATATTTGCTGAGCAATGTTGAGAGACTAGCCAGTGAAAAGTATCAGATATGCAGCAGTAGGAACCCCAGGAAAAAATGTGTGAACGATTAATTCTTCATAGTCAACACATAGAGGGCACCAGGCTCATGTAGGGTGACATCTGGCTCTCATCACAATGCTCTAGAAGAGAGAAAAATTGAGCCAAGGAGAAATCAATGTGGTTATTGGTGTAACAGTAATAATCTCTCTCTGCCCCAGAAAACTTGTGTCTACTTTCAAAATAAGAGGGATAAATATAGATATTAGAAACATCATAAAACATCTGTATGCTTTTGCTTTTTCTATTTGTAAATCAAGTTTGGAAATAAAATTATCATTGTGGTGACAAGAATCTGAGTTTGGGAGCAGCTATTTCCAGGAGTTATCTGAGGAAGCCAGGCATCCAGTATGTAGAGACCAGGGTGCATGGAAAATTCTCCCGTCATCTGTGAGGAGGAGAAAAACATTGGCTCCGTGGAAAATCTAGCTTGAGTGCAGCTCTTTTGCTTGAAGAAGGAGTCTTGATAGTTCACTCTTGAGTGAGCAATAGGGTTCTTTTTAGACAGGCCTCATCCTTGCATCACAGAAAACAATTGTGTTTGGTTGACATAGCACTGGCAATTTAGAGGCTGCACATAAAAGATACACACACTTAAAATATAAGAATAAAGGATGCTAGTGAGAATATCATTGAAATGGCTAGCAGACCTTCTAGGTTAAATTGGAAGGAAAATGAAGTCAGATGGATTTTTATAATAGTTAAAAACAGGAAATTAAAGTGCTATTTTGGTAATGTTAAGCTGAACACCAACTTTAGTAGGAGGAGTACGGGGACTTTGAAAGAGTAGTTATTTAGAATCAGTCAGAGGAATATCAGATTTTGAGATATGAAAGATGTTACATCTTCAGATAGTGAGATAGTTTAGGATGTTATCCTAAGAATAGATTGCTTGAGTAGAAAAGAGCAGAAGTGGGTGAAAAGAAAAGGTTAAGGAAACCCATACTTTCAAAGGTGGTGCCTTTGCGTACCTCTTAGTGTTGCCAATCATTAAAACGAAGGGTTGGGTCTTCCCTGGTGGCGCAGGGGTTGAGAGTCCACCTGCCGATGCAGGAGACACGGGTTCGTGCCCCGGTCCGGGAAGATCCCACATGTCGCGGAGCAGCTAGGCCCGTGAGCCATGACCGCTGAGCCTGCACGTCCGGAGCCTGTGTTCCGCAATGGGAGAGGCCACAACAGTGAGAGGCCCGCATACCGCAAAAAGAAAAAAAAACAAAACTGAAGGGTTGAAGTTAACCTATGATCCAGGTACCAAAGGGTATGAAGGAAAAGTGGTGAGGATGGGATGGAATCAGTATTATTAGGGGATGTAATCTTCAAAAGGTTTTTGCAAGAAGCAGTCTAAAAGTAAAAAGGAAGTATCCAGAAAAAAATTGCTAACCCAATAACAAGACCCTATACTATAAGGAGATGAGAAATAAGGATATGAAAACCAATAAGCCCCCATCTGAGAGCGTTCTATTAAACCTCTTTTCTATACATCCTGTCAATAATGGTTATCCTTTAAATTATCTGGTCACTACTTCCAACTTGAACTTAAAACTAGTTAAAAGAATTAGTTAATTTTTTGTGTCCCCTGCATCGGCAGGCGGACTCTCAACCATTGCGCCACCAGGGAAGCCCTACTTCTGTATTTTTATTCTATTTTATCCCAGTCTAGTTTACCCTATTATTTTCACCCATCTTAGTCTATCCTATCTATCCTATCTTAAACTATTCCATCTATCTCATTGTCTATTGAAGAGACAGTTGAGGTGACAGAGGTTGGAGAATCTGTGTCAAGATCAACCCAATGGACATCATAAACCATAGAGTGAAAAAAAAGAATTCCTCTTGCCTGCTTGCTCTGAAAATAAAGCACATCTTTCTAACGGCAGTCAGTGCAACCCCTGAGACAATATTTTTTAATTTATAAATACATTCACAATAATCCTCTAGATCACGCAAATGATAACTTCGTTTGTTAAGTTTTGCCAAAATATCATTACAATGTCTAGAAATGCCTATAAAGATGCACATTAAAAATGTAACCACTCAACAGATTTAAATTAATTAAAATTTGTAAAATATAAACTTAAAACATTCTCAAAAATATATGGCATCTTAACTTCCTAAGTTAAGATTGTCAAGAAAGTTTGATTCAATTAACCAATTATCAAACAGATAAGCAAACATGTACTTCTTACTCTAAATCAGAATTTGGCCTGACACCCTTAAACTTGCAAGATAGCACTCACAACAAATTCTCTAATGATAGCAGACTTTTGATAATAATTTTCACTATAGTTTTCTGCTTTCTACCTGGTATGCTTTTAGAATGAGTCACACATCCCAAAATTCTTTAAAACCATTTTAAGTCCCATATCCCCTTGTCATCACTTGTAGTATTCACACAAATATATTTTCTTATTCTGAAATTTAAAATATATATGCATATAATGAAAATTCCTTCTTTGGTATGATTGTTTGTTGGTTTTTAAAATTAAATATTTGGGAAAAAAATGATCTAGGCATAGTATAGTGGAAAAACTCTAATCTTGGGTTCCAGTTTGCTGGGTTTGAATTCTATTGTTCACCATTAAAAGCATTTAATTGTTGGGTACTTCATTCCTTCACTTTAAAAATGATAATGAGGGAATTCCCTGGCAGCCCTGTGGTTAAGGCTCTGGGCTTTCACTGTCCTGGGCCTGGGTTCAACCCCTGGTCGGGGAACTAAGATCCCACAAGTCGCACAGCCAACATTTTTTAAAATGATATTGAGACTGGCAAAAATATTTCAAGGTAGTCCGAATGCAAAATAACTTTTTAAGGAAAGTAATCAAGAATGCTAGACACATTATGTGGACTTGATATTAGTTTAAAAAACAAATTAAAAAATAAAGATTCAGAAGTTGATTTTAAGTACATTTCTAAGTTGGTATTTTGGTGCTTCTTATCGAAGTATTTCAAAAGCCACATGGATTTTAGGGAACTATCTTCTTTCCATATTGAGAAACTACGAAAGGCAGGACACCCTCTTAGGACTTGAAAAGAGATATAAAGGTGAGTCAGACACGTTCTGGGGCCATAAAAACCAGAAAAGAGACAAGATAAAAGAGATAATTATCAGCATAAGTTTGTCACTATTTATAATGGGAACATTTCCATAAAAGAGATGAAGTTCAGATTTCTTAAAATCCCTCTGTGATATTTGCTTTCCCAGCACAATGTTTAAACCGTGACAATGACTCTGTTACCCAGAGACACAGAGCCAAAAAGGTCATAGTGCTCTGATAAACTCCTCAGAGAAAACAGCACGTATGTCCGAGATTTCAATTCTCTTGAAATCAATAAACTTCCAAATGTCTCTGGGAAGCCATGGTTCTTGTGAGGCGGGTTGTTCTTTCCAGATCTACGGGTGCCTTACCTTGGGTGCTTCAGCACTTAGTGGGTTTATTAACTGTTACAAGAACTGATTCCCCTAAGGAAATGGGTCCTTATCTTTTCAGTCCAGCCAGCTGAGGGATGGTGAAGAGAGAAGAGAGAAAGTGAAGGAATTTGGTAGTAAAGCACAGAGAAGAGCAGACTGACATGGTATATAAATGGGATTTGGTTGGCCTCCTGCCTCTCTTCTCTTTCCTAGTCTGTGATCATATCTTAATATTTTACAGTCCCATTTATTCATCTTTTTTTTCTCCCCCGTAATTGGAAAATATTATAAGCCTGGCTAAAATCCGACAAGATTGCAAAAGCAGCAAGATAATCTACACAACAAAAGCTCCCTTCAGACACATTAGAAGCTAGGCAGAAATTGGTTAATACTTTTCCAGTGGCTGTTTTGCTCAATGCTGCTTTGCTCAATATTGTGGACTCTTCCCTGGGAGGTCATAACACTTACTGTAAGTACATTTGCGCTGCATGAAATCACAGTCAACTGAGCTAGCTATAAATCAATTAATATTTTGCATGAGCTGTGCCTTATTTCAAATATAAAATCAGCAAAGTCCACATGTTTAAACAGTGCATTTAAAATATCTTACTAACACTATTTTCAGAACAAACTTTCCGATTTAGGAATGTGCTGCACTGAGCTACAAAGAAAAACATTTTTCTTCCAAAGAATTGAATTTATTTAGACTTCCATAAAGTGAAAATAATTGGTATATGTTAAAATTTTCTTTTTCCTTTTTGTCTTGTTCAACAAAGTTTAATTTAAAATAATTAAACACTATTTGCTTAAGTTTGATGCCCCCCAATTTCATATAATTTCTGAAAAAAGTAATTATGTTTAATCTCTAATGTGTTCCATAAATATACTCTCTTACACACACATGTTTCTCCTTAGTGTAACATCTGTTTTTCCATCAGGAGATATACTAAAGAGTTGACTCAGGCACCACGATGCTTTCTTTAATCCCACCAAAAAATTGGTTTTATGTTTACAAAGCAGAAAACAAAAGTTTGAGGTGATTTAAAAATTTAAAGGAAGACCCATCTTTGCACTTTTTCCCTAAATGTCTGGATATTTTATCAATTAGTAACTGAATCAATAAATAGCAGTTAAAAGCAGATACTCTGGAGTCAAACTGCCTAGGTTTATATTCTGTTTTCTCCATTTATTTCCTGTGTGATGTTGTAAAGTTTGCTTAATTTCTGTCTAGTTAATTCACTTGTAGAAAGTGGATGATAATACTATGAAACTAAATGAATACACACATATGCACTTAGCAGTTAAAATTCTCCTTTGTAATATAAACTAGATAGATGATAGATAGATAGATAGATGTAAGTGCAATGAATATGTTAGCCATAATTCCTAAATTCATTGGCACAGTATGTGTCCTATCAAGCCTAGACACTCTTTAAAACAAAATAATATTGTCTACAGGTCAAACCTGTTGCCATAATTCTTAGAAGAAAGTTACTTGCACACCCACACATGACAAACATTAATCCTTTTAATCATAAAACAGTGCTACAAGTACACACATCATGAAGGATCTAAAATCAATATTCACAGTTCTTGGTGCACAGAAGACACACAGGAAATGTCCCCTGACTTGAAGTGAAAAAAGGAGCAAAACAGATCTCTGGGGCTTCCCTGATGGCGCAGTGGTTGAGAGTCTGCCTGCCGATGCAGGGGACATGGGTTCGTGCCCCGGTCCGGGAAGATCCCACATGCCGCAGAGCGGCTGGGCCCGTGAGCCATGGCTGCTGAGCCTGCGCGTCCAGAGCCTGTGCTCCGCAACGGGAGAAGTCACAGCGGTGAGAGGCCTGCATACCACACACACACAAAAAAAGAGAGATCTCTGTCATTTAGACTGACATTTTTCATGTTGATTATTGTCATGTGTAAGATAGTCACCAAGGTTAAGCCAGGACCCAAGAATACAAAAATGAATTAAAAAATGTGAATGTCTGTGCTTTCATGTTACAAAGCATTACATTAGTAGTAATAGAAGTTTTATTTATAGGACAAGATTGAAATGAGCATAAGTGAAAAAATCTGGAATAGTTTAGCAGATGAGATTTTACAGTTGGATTTTGGATAGGCAGGGCATTTTGAGCTTGCAAAATGGGTACTAAAATGAGAATGAACAGCATTTGAAATGATATGAGAAGACTGCTTGAGTCTGAGGGAGGAGTTGAAAATAATTCTACAGGCATAGCATTTGGATACCTGACACCAAGCAGGAGGATAGTGTTTTAGAGAGATCAGTAAAGACCATACTGTGTACAAATGGCCTCCACAACATGCGTAGGAATTGGTATTTTATTTTCTAGTATTTTGGAGCTCCTGTTAATATTAAATAGAAGAATTATATAATCAGATTTTCATTACAGAAAGATCACTTTAATAGCAGTGTTGTAGGCATATTCCAAGGAAGAAAAGATTAAAATTTTGAGGAAATTATTTCAGTGATACACCTTGAGTATAAATGGACATAGAATTAAAAGAATAAACTGACATGAGATAAGTTAAACACCTATAAAACCCTGAAATATTTGAGATGAATTGGGAAAGGAGAATAACTGTCATGGTGAATGCCCCCAGGGATGTGCTGATAAACTGGCTCCCTGATAAAAAAGAAAAATAAAAAATAAAAATAGTAAGTGTTGAAATTGTACGATTTGCCAATTTCCATGGTATAAATATTCCCATTAAGGCGAACTTCAACATATCAGCATGATGTCACCGATTTGGAATTGGGAGAAATATGCACCATTGACTCTCACAAGTCAGGGGAGAGGTGGTGCCAGCACACTGCTCCCCAGGGTCCCTGGCTTGCATAACCAGTTTGATTAGGATGTCATTTAAAGTGGAGGCAATTGAGAAGGCACCATTTTTGAGACAGAGGTGAGTTGTGAATTTAGTTTGAAATATATTGAGTATAATTTGATTCTGAGACATCCAGATCTAGATGTCCATGCTAGTGGTGATTGAGTGGATGAAATTGGTGGGGAGCAGCCAGCCCTGACTATTATTATAAAACCTTGGTGAAAATTGGTAAAGCACCTGACTTAAGACAGTATTTGTAGGGAATGCAGTGGAAAGAACATATTCAAATGATACAAATGACACATCAGAATTGATTTACAGAAGAGAAAGGAAGCCAAGGATGTTTTCAGATTTATTTCCTGGGTGGTTTTTTTTCTGATGATGCCATAACCAAGGTATACACATCACAGATAGATAGATCTGTAGGTCTGGGTATTAAAAAAAATAATAAATTAAGTTTTAGATACATTTCATTTTAAGTACCTGTAAGGTTGCATAGAGCCTATAGAGAGCTGTACTCAGCTAAACTTAAAAGAGTGGATGAGATATCAATAAATAGAGACCAAGAGAAAAAATACTACTAATGGTGAGAAAAGAGCAGCACACACTATGGAAAATGGAAACACAGGATACAAATAATTTGTATTAATCATGTGAGAAAATAGTAAAAGATGAGACCGGAGATGTTGTTCTTTCACAGATTGGGGATGGACTCAAATGCAAAACGAAAGGAGATGAGAGAAAGGCAGTGGAGATATTGGAGAAAAGGAATATGATCAAAGAACTTTATGAAGAAATTGTAATTTAAGAGATGACTTAGAATAGGAGGGATCAAAACAGATAGTCCTAAGGGGACACTTGCAGTACTTTGGACTTGAGTAAATGGGAATTGGAAATATGATGAAGCTCATGACATCTGAAAAGAAAGGAATATTTAAGAATACCATTTTCCTTTTATAGAGTAAATAACATTTTCTCATCCCCTATCCAGATGTTCAAAAACTGAAATAGTAAGCAGCAGAGGCATTAACATTTAAAAATTAACTGTAAAGCTTAAAATTTTAGAAAAAGAACAATGAATGAAGTCAAAGAATATCAAACCTATCAGAGAAAATGCAAACAATACACTGAGAAGTCAGAAGGTTTGGGCTGCAAATGAGGTGGGATAGTAAACTTAATGGAGCCGATATAAATGGAGCTGGTTAAGGAGAGAATACTAACTGTGGTATCGCAACTAGCTGCTTTGCCTTGAAATGTCGTGTCTCTTTCCTCATGCTGGAGGCATACTTGACATTTTATTTTGCCATTCAAAATATAAAAATAAAAGTAGATCAACTCAGACATACTGATGTGTTCCCTTCTAGATTGCATGCCTTTCAGAAAGGATAGCTACCATTGATTACTTAGAATAAATATAGTTTTTAAAAGTTTGTTACAAAATATTAAATATCATTACTAAGTGTTTTATTTCCAAGTATTTATTTTGTTTCATCATTATTACGTGACTTCTATGGACACATTGAGTTTTATTGTCATTTTCAGCTATATTTTTTATACTTTGGGAGAGGGTTGTTTGTTCCCCATCCTTTGCTTCCTACTTTTGATAATATTCTATAATCATGGTATAAAAAAAGTTAAGTAGCCAATACTTCCTTCTCTGGTTCTCTTAGCCATTAATTATCTCTTCTTTCTGAGAAACCATTTAGTAATCCTTACTAAAAGAATTTTTTTCACAATTAATATTGGATATACTGGTAAGGAAACATTTACTAATACCTAGATTACTTTGATAATCTTAATTCTATAAGATAAGCATTTACGGATTTTTTCCTAACTATGATAACACTTATCATTGTAACTTAGTCCTATAGGCCAGATCTGAGGCCTGATACTATCATTGTGCTTTCATATCATATACTCAGTGTTTTGTGCAGAATAATGCTTCTTAAATGCATGTTGAAATACACTGCAAGCGTTTCACATGCTCCCTTTTTTTTCTTTACATCTCTCAGAAAATCTTTATGTTTTACACAGAGTGGGTTTCACATACGTTTTTGTAATTTCCTCATTCAACTCCAATTTAAACGTGTCTCGGTTCATATCTTTTTCCAGCTGCCACTCTAGTTGGCTCGTGCTTCTTTCCTGACTCTATTTTAGCCCCTCCTAACCAACCACAGTTCTCATTAGCCTCTTTACTGAAGATGAAAGAGAAAGGAGACATTATTTAGGTCAATCATTTCTCTTTTCCTTGAAGCTATTATTTGAAACAAGCAAGCAAGCAAGCAAGCAAAAAAAATATTTAGAGAAATTGTGCACATATGTATGGATTTCAATTACCCATGTTAACCCTGTTAACATTTACTTGGATAGCTGAAAATTGCTGGCATCAGAAATATTATTATCAGATCTCATTAACAATCTAAAGTAACCTAAAATTCATGCAACTCCTACCAAGGAATAATATTGTTATGCAAATATTAAATGTCCTAAGTTGCAAAGAAAGGATAATTGAACTAGGACTATAAATACATTATGGCAGATATTAAAACAGAAAAAAATTTTAAACTCATATTTTGGAATCAAACACATTTTTAAAATGTACTAACATGAAATTTATCTCTTACATTTCCATTTCCTGCCCATTTCATGTCCATCTTACCTCTAACTGAAAATTTGTAATTTAAATAATATTTGACTTAGGTTTGTAGACTTTGAACAAATTTCTCTGGGTTGACATTAAATATTTACATATATATTTTAGTCAAGAAGCAGGTGTGAAATTCTGAATGAATTAGTAATAAGTTGTTAATAGAGATATTCCCTAGGTATGTGAAATACCAGCTGACTTGCATTTATACTGTGCATATTTCTCAAGGGAAAAAAATCATATCCTGTCACAGAGGATGAAGAATTTGAGAAGTTGTCAGCGATACACACCAGAACTGATGGCAGTTGTTAATGTGTGATTTTTTTTTACAAACTGGAAGCATCTAAGATATAATCTTAGAACCATTATTGATTGAAAAAGTATTATTTCTTACTGGTTATAAAAATCAGCAGGTCTATACTTCTTTAAAGTTTATAAAAAGTTCTCATGAACTCTAGTTCGTTTTCACTTCTAATCTGTAAGTCATAGGAAAGTCTGTTGAAACTGCTTTTTTTAAGTAGTATTAATCAGTATTCCCACTTGATTGAAAAAATACAGAAACTCAAGATTTTTTGATTAAGTCACATTTAATAGGATTTACTACAGATATTCCAGCCCTAAATCCTCAAACTTTCTATCTGGATGAGATAGATGCAAAAGACCATTTCCAACTTGTTTACATTAGACTTTCAAATGCAATCTATAGAGAAATGGATGGGAGTCTAAATCTAAAATAATAGCAAATAAGAGAATGTTTGCTTCTAGTTAGAACTTAAAACATTGTTAGAGACTATAGTCTTCACACTCACAACAAAAAACAACCACATGAGCTAAAAAATAATATATTTTAAGTTCACCAGAAAGCTGAAGATTCAAGGAAACCTAACTGAACTAAATTTCAGAGAAATGCAAGCCATTTATAGAAAAAGGAGACTGAGCTGTTTTTATCCTTGGAAAAATGATAGGGTGGCTAGAAAATAATGAACATGTCAAAGACTGGAATAAGAAAAAGTGAAACTAAGAGTTAATAAATCATTAATGTCTGGATATACACTTGGATGGCAGAATAGAATTCCAAGATATCCCAGGCACAGGATAAATTTCACCCACTCTTTGTTTTTTGTTTTCCCATGGATCTACTTTAGATACCTAAGTGCAATATACAAAAAGCAGGAAAGAAAAAGCTGAAATACAAAACAACTTGGTCTCTCAGGAACCAAAGACTGAGAGGGCAGTGGGCAGGAGAATTGAAAGAAATCTGAGAGATTGCTGGCTTTCACCTGCAGAAGGCTGAAGGTTGGACATGAGAAGTAAGAAACATATTCTCTGGCACTGCAGAGAGTAAGGTACCCATATTCTGAATGCTGGAGGAAGGTCAGAAGCATAGAAAGAAATTTCCTGAGCTGTAGAAAAATTTAGGCAAATCTAAAGAGCAAACAGAACCTTACAGCAATTCTAAAACTGGGTGGCTAGACTGTTTAGCAGAGAGAGAGCTTCTACAGAAAAATTATACAACACTCAAATAACCAAGTAAATGTAATCCATATTCAAAAGAAGAAACAGTTAATAAAGACAAAAGCTGAAAGATTTGGTACTAGTATGATGAAGTTGTTCTAATGTGATCCTTTCTATTTTCTTAGAGTGATAGGGAGAAGTATTAATACTTTGATAAGAGGAGAGATATGGTTCTTTTTGGGAATGGTTGAGTAGGGTTTTTAGGTAATAATGGAGACCTAGTAGTGATTTATCCTGAAATGTGTATTTTTTCCAGCTATATTCTATTGCTAGGTGTGATGGGGGTCTTGGTTATGTTAGACTAGTATAATGGAGAATGACAAAGGAGAAAGGGAGCTGAAAATATGTGCAAGAGGATATTTACAGTGATGGACTCTGAAATATGTCATGTGGGGAGGCATGCAATAATTTCACTGAACCCACAAGCAGTGAAAAATTGATAAAGTCATGGATGAAATTCCTACAAGGAGGTCAGGGAGGTGGGACAATGGGTAAAATTAGGACAGATACAAAGCCATATGGGATTAAAATAGGTGTAAAGAGGGTTATTTATAAAGTCTACTTATGACTCATGGCCTTGACTAAGATAAATTAGGATGGAAGGTACATGAGGTTAGTTTTGATTGTTTTCTAAAAGTAACTGGTGATCAGTTTCTCCTCTTCCTCTACCTAGTCCCCCTGCTATATATCCTTCTCCTGCTCATGTTTTGTCTCTTAGGCAACCCCTGGTGAAAAGATGCTAAGTGATATTTAGGCCTTCAGAAGTATAGTCTTACCACACATACACTAGGCAAATTTTAAAAATCGAACTTTTTGAAATTTTGAAGTTTCTTGAGATTTTCCATTTCAATGATTTTTCTTCTAGAGAGTAGGCAACATGGAGTTGTTATTTCAACCTATGCTTGCTTTTATCAAATCATGTTGATGGATGCCTTGTTTGTTCAACCAGGTGCTGTAAGCATCCACACTTCCATGCTCACCTGATGTATTTGGAAATGTGAAAGAGTATTTTAGTTGTTAAAATAAATGAAATGTATGACCTGTATACAGTGCCTAGGGCTCGTGGATATTAAATATCTTACAAAACACAATTTTCCTTCCTAAAATGTCAAGAACTATACCAGTGAGAAACACTGCTGTAAGGGAAGCAGAATATTACACTCCTATCATTTCTTCCTTTGTCCTGAAACATTGTTGTGTAAACAGACACAGGTAAACCCTAATGTTACAAAATGATTTTCTAAAATTTTATTAAACACAGTACCTTTTTACCTTACTTACAGTATCACTAAGATAAAATTTTGTGTTGATATTGGTATTTTATATTATAAAAGGAATCATATGCAAATATCCAATGGACTGACTTTGCTTGAACCTGTTCCAAGATAAGTTTTTTTTGAGAGTTTGCTTTTTATTGTTATTATTATTGTTTTACAATAAAAGCAAATAGCTATGCTCTCAGCAAAACAAATTTAAAAAGAAAAAAATCACAGAAGTTTACTGATAGTATTTCAAGACAAGGCTTTTGAAATTTATTGAAATAAATTATCTCAGCCTAAACATTTACTCATCACTCTATTTTCAATTAATTCTCAACATTCTAAAAACTTTGTTATGTAAAATACATATAACTTTGCTAATAATTTTAGATAATACTGGATTCTTCCTAAAAGGACTACCATAAAACTATGCTTTCAAACATTAAAAAAAAAAAAAATCCAGTAGGACCTAAAACTGAACTATGTAACCTATGATTGCATGTTTCAAATCCTTCAAGTAAAATGTATCAAGCATTTGAAAAAGTTCAGACCTGGGTCTGCTCCAAGGCAGGTAGACTAACATCTTACTTTTTTTACGTTTAATTAAACCAACAGGAACACAGTTATGAAAATGAAGGGCTCCAGGGAAGAAAGATACAAAAGATATCTTTCATTTCTTCAGTAAAACCCTCCGAAATTTACTCTTCTATCTTGTAAGGCCCATATTTTCTCCAAGGACCAAACTCACAACTTTTGGCATTGCCTAATTTACTTTACCAAGGAATTAAGACCATGAACAAAAGCTTGCTGTGAACTGCTCTTCTTAGTACGGAGGCATTCAAAATGTCACAGAGGCCAGACCTATGGACTCCTGGACCCCTGGGCCAGCAGGGTATCTTGGAAAAAAGAGTGCTTGGTTTGATACCTGGAGTAGAGGACGGGAAAGTCCAGGGATGTAGTGGGAGGAGGTGGACTAATTTTCTGAGGCCCCTATCCAAATCTAGCTTTGTTTCCATTAATGCTGGTGCTCCCAAATCTCACGAGTATACCCTGTTTGTTTGTCCTCTCCTCTTTGCATTTCATTTTCCCCACCCTTAGCCCCTCCCCAGACACGGGGAAGGTCAGTACTTAAAAATAAGTTTTTAATGGAATTTCAGCTACTTCTTTATGTTTAAATTATCTACTGTCCCTTTATACCCACTAGAAATGTAAATGTCTTTGTAAAGATTTTTTCCAACTTTTTCTGTCAGAGTTTATCACTTCCTCTTTAGTGTACCTATAAAATTTTGTACTAAATTCTGTTACATGAGTGGCATTTGTATTGCAGTGTTTTCAATGTATATATCTCACACAGGATTTTGAGTTCCTAAAAAAAAAGATGCAGTTTATCCTATTCATTTTTGAATCTCTTGTATCTGTTTCATTGCCTGGAGCTCAGAAGATGCTCCATAAATATTTGCTGAATTAATCTATTTGTTAAGCAAAGAACACTTGCAGTAAAATGACTGCCCAAGAGTTTTTGATAAATGGCATATTTTTTCTGCAAATATTGAAGCAAGATTAGGTTTCTTTAGCATATTAAACACATATATTAACCAAACACAAACAGTCTAACTTCCAAGTTTTTTCTCTCCTCTTAGCACTGAGACCTGTCTAAAAACAAATTAAATTATTTCCATCATTTTAAAAATGAAGGGATAAAAGATTTGCACATTTAAAAGGGTATTTTTGTTTCAGCAGTGAATTTAATGATCACCTATTAAATGTAAGATTCTTAACTAATGAAACCAGATCTATCTGTAAAGAAATTTTTGAATTAGTTGTTTTATATTCATTGTTCTTTCTGACCTAGGTACCGTTGTACCTCTTCCCTATTTCTTCGTATTGCTGTTCAGAATTCTCTGAACCTGAACTATTGCCTTGGATAACAGTTAGAAATTACCAGATAATTTTTTGATAAGATTGTACAGAGCCTCAGAATTCTTTTGTTGTTGTAGATTTTTGGCTGCATTGGGTCTCCGTTGCTGCGCGCGGGCTTTCTCTAGTTGGGACGAGCGGGGGCTGTTCTTTGCAGTGCGCGGGCTTCTCATTGCGGTGGCTTCTCTTTGTCGCAGAGCACAGGCTCCAGGCACATGGGTTTCAGTAGTTGTGGCACGCAGGCTCAGTAGTTGTGGCGCACGGGCCTAGAGGCTCCGCGGCATGTAGGATCTTCCCAGACCAGGGCTCGAACCTGTGTTCCCTGCACCGGCACGTGGATTCTCAACCACTGCACCACCAGGGAAGCCCCTGGAGCCTCAGAATTCTTAACTGCCCTAAACCCCAATCGAAATTTGCCTGACTTTTATTTTATTGCTTAGTATTCCATTCTTCTTAGGAATTAGCAAAATATGGTTCAAGAACAAGGGAAAATGGCAGAAAATATCTTGATCCATATGTCCATATTAAACATCAAGTGGGAACTCAGTATATTCCTATTAGTTGATTGGATTTTTCTACCTATTAGAAAATAATATGGATTTTCAATGATTTTTTTCATTGATTTGATTAATTATACCATTTCAGCAAAAATTTGAAAAGAGGTTTTTCTTGGCCTTTTCAACCTACTCCCTCAACAGAGATATCTCATTAAGGTAGCTATGAATTGTTACTGCATTCCTTGGAAACATTTTTGTATAGCCTACTTGGAGTGCCAGTGATGCTAGCTTCTGGACTATAAATTTAGAAGATGTAGGACCTTAACCCATTTCTCACATGTTATGCTAGGGCCAGAGACTAAGTTCTTTCTTAGGACTTTATGTATGGGATACATCTCTAACAGATATTTGACAGTATCACTCCATGATCTTATTAGCACAAAGCTAATTATTTTTCTTTTCATTAATGTCCCTGTTTCTGTGTGAGGACAATACTGAAATCATATAACATCCTAATGGATTGAAATGTATTCTTAACTGAATATACTCATATAGCTTAAAAGATAGAAATAGTTTCCCCTGTCCCATTAAAATTCAGGACATTACCACATTTCAGACACAGTCACTCTAGATTTTGTTCCTTTGGGTTTTTATCTTTTAAAAGTTTTTTTTTCAAATTTACATCAGGAAGGATACTAAATGAAAAACTCAACAGAACAAAGAGAATTATCAGTCACATTAAGGTAGAAAAAAAATAGTATCATTGACGTCTAACTCTAAAGACAATATAATTGGAGAGTCTACCTCATAAGAATTTGTATAATAATGTATTTGTAAAAAAATTTATAACTTTTAAAGGTGCCTCACTCTATTTCTGCTTATGGGACTTTAACACCTACTGCTACATTGTTTTTGTTAAAAGCATTCAAATAATTAAAAAGACAAGAAACACTGTAAAGACATTTTGCCATAAAAATCAAAAGTCTTTGTTGGTATTTCCACTTCCCAGCTAAATTTGGATAAGTCACTTACACTCCCTAGTTTTGTCTCCGTATGTATTTGGGTGATAATTACTTTAAAAAGTTGTTTTTGAAGAATGAGTGGAAAGAATTCCTGGGTGCCCTATTGGAATTCACCCAATATTAGATTATTTGGGTAGTTTTTTTGAAAATTATCATTGAATTATAAGGGACCTGAAAACAATATAGGCAGTAAAGAAATTCTCAGAAATCCTCGACTATGCTCTTAACTATTATTGGGACAATGCTATATCAGAATATCTACCTATCTAATCTATCATCTATCTATTCTCCATAGCCTAAGTTCCTTACACCCTCCAATATTATGGAAAAACCATTTATTATTTTTATTATTTTTAAAATTATAGCTCTGAGATTCTACAAGTGCCTTTGAACATATGACAAATTTTTGACTTGTGTGCACTACAAGCCTGACTATTGCTTTTGAACCTAAAGAAGAAAGTAATTTCTTCCATGGCACCTTGCAAATCTAAAAGCCCGTGGTAAAAGATAAGTTCAGAAGAAATAGCCGAGAGAAGAAAAGAACAATGACAATGACTAAGATATGTATTCTAAGACATTGAGTAGATTCCCTCCTTTCATAAATGAAGAAATTCCTTCACTAGCTACAAAAGAAGGCAAAATTATTTTCACACCTTACCTTTGTTCCCCTTAAATAATTGTAGATATCATTATATTATTGGGGCTATTTCCTTTGTCTAACTTCAAGGATGACCTTGGCCTTGTGGTCATTGTTCTCTGATATATGAAGTCTTTGGAAGTAACAGCAGTTGATTGCAACATAGCTCATGAAGTCTCCAACGAGGGAAGAAACAAATAATATCAACTCCTTCACTGTCCTCCAGATAGTACCTCTTATGGAGCTCAGGTTATCAAGCACAAAGGTTTTTAAATAGCTTAAGATAATGGAAAAATAATTACTTAGAAAAGTGCTAAGCATGTTATTATCATCCTTTTCCAAGGTTCTTAGGTTTCTATTTTCAGCCAATTCTTTTCTTTTTCTTAGAATGAAAAACTAACAGAGTCAGCATATATTTATTTTCTCTCCATGACTTATACATTGTTGGGCAATGTTTACAATTTATTAAACTCACTCACTGTTAAATTTGCAGCAGAGTAGTAGAAATAATGGAGACAATTTTAAGGCTTAATTTATAAGGAACTTATCAGAAAGTGAAATTTCTAACCTGGTTATGAGAGATAATAACGACATGTACAGAAGTAGCACTATATTTTCTACTAGAAAAAAATGTAAACATCTCAAAGAAGAAGTTTTTCTTAATGTCATTTAAGATGATTTATATTTTCAGAAATATTTAAATAAAACTGGGCAAGATTTTTACATCCGTACTTCCCTTTCTCTCGCCCCCTCACACACATACACATGCATGAGGCTTTTGGTTCTGCAATTGATTTTTAATGAGGCAAATCCCTGAAATTTAAAGTAGAAATCCTTAAGGCTCTCTTTTTCTAGTAAGGTAATGACTTTTTAAAATAAATTATTTTAGGGAAAACAACTAATGGGCTTGCAACTGTTTTCACCTTCGTTTAAAAATCTTCAGGCAAGGCATTCTTTACAAAAGGATACTTTTTGTTTCCATTTCTAAGAAATGTGATTTCCTATTAGTGAAAACAAATAAATAAATAAGATGAGCTCGGGGCTAGAAGCAACATCTGTGGATCTCGGGGTTCTTCAACTTGCTTTTGAACTCTCAAAATATTCAGCACAAGTGGGAATGTATTAATAAATTTTATCCATAAACACTTTTGTTAAAAAATTTTTTTAGCCTTCCTTTTCAATCCATTCTATTGTTTAAAAAGTCAGATAAGTGTGTTAAGGGAAACGATATAATGACATCATTTGTTTTATTTTGGTCTTTCAAATTATAAATAAAAAGTTTCACAAAAACATTTCCAAATAAAATTCTGAAATTAATGTCTATGGAGCAATTACTAAAAATAAGTTTGAGTTAAAGAAAAACTTACTTTTTTTTAGTAGGCTTGGGTATGCAGACTCATCTTGAGTTATGTGAGTTCAATTCCAACTCTTCAAATGAATCTCTACAAAGTAAACCTCTTCTCCTTACTTGCTTTCTTCTCCCATATCTCCCCCCAAGTGGCAAAACAAGCCATAGCTCAGCAAATGAATCTTTGGTGCATAACCTACATTACGCTGACATGTACCTTCAGGTTATTTGGAGGAGGTAATACAATCAGTGTAAAGGACACAGGCTCTGAAGACAGGAAACTTACCTGTTAGTTGTGTGACAATGGACACATTACTCTGGCTTCCAGTTTCCTCATCGATAAAGAAGGGGCTTATTATACATACCTGTACAGTTGTAAAAAATGATTTGAATTCATGTAAAATGTAGAGCGCAATATTCGGCTTATTTCTCCATTTTGTTCATCTACATATTTCTATCACTTAGAATGGGGCTCAGCACATAGAATCTATATTAGTTTCCTATAGCTGAAGTAACAAATTATCACAAATTTGGTGGCTCAAAACAACACAAATTTATTATTTTGCACTCCTAACAACAGAGATTTGTTATCTAACAGTTCCAGAAATCAGAAGTCCTAAATCAAGGGCTGCATTTCTTCTGAGGGAGAAGAATATCCCCTGTTTCTCTAGGAGAGAATTTGTTTCCTTGCCTTTCCCAGCTTCTAGAGTTTGCCCACAGTCCTTTGTTCCTGGCCCCCTCCTCTCACCATTCCTACATCTGCTTCCTTTATCACACTTCCTTCTTCAGCTCTGTTCCTCTTGCCTGTCTATTATTAGGTCTCTTGTGATTATACTGGGCCCCCCAGAATGATATTCCCATCACAAAATTATTAAGTTGGTCACATCTGCAAAATTCTTTACCATGTAAGCTAACATATTCATGTATTTGCTGGATTAGACATGACATCTTTGGGGGCCATTAATATGTTGACAACAGTATCTTATCAATAAGCTTGTATTACATAAATTATCTGTAGGTCGTGAGTAAAAAGCTGGTTCTTTCGCTTATGTATGTATGCAGTCATTAAATAATCATCTATTTAATTCATATGTGTACAGTTTATTGAAAGCTTGACTAGGTAGAATTAAGCAGTAAATAGCTTTATTTTCTTCACAACACTGTCCAATTCAAACCACTTTTTTTCATTTGTTTTCACAACCTTGTAAAACTGACAAGATGTTTCTTATTTTATAGAGAAAGAAGAAAGTACAGTGAAGTCAAGTGACTTCCCAAATTCACAGATTCAGATATATTCAAAGAATTCAGGCTTTCTTGCTTCCTTTTTTTCTTCCAGGATGATATAATCATTAACATTTGATTTTGAAATTTGAGTTGGGGAAACATTGAGACCAATTAACTGAAGAGAAAGGATGTGGAAAGGGGTGTTTTTATGGTACCTATGTTTATTCATACTGCAGACAAGGGGAGTTTTCTGCCAATGAGAAACACTTAGGGGAGTATTTAGGGTGTTGGGATTAGTGCAAGAGATTTAGACACAACAAGACTTTGTAATACTATGGTGCTGTCTACAGTGCATTTCCTTGGAGAAAACTCCATGGTTTGACGTTATTCTATCATATAGGCTTCCATGTAGAAGTACATCTCCCAGGTTGGGAAATTAGAATTAGTTAACTCTATCAGAAAGAGGACTGAACATTTTGAATTGTTGGAACAGATTTGTAGGGATTTCTATTTTAGTTCCAGTTTTATTTTTAGGCCAGGTTCACACAAGTTAATGTTAACATCATAGATATGCACCAAGTTGATGCTTTAATGTTAGATTTTTGTGTTTAACTGAACCTTGAAGTTAGGAAGATTACATAGCTTTTGAGATCCCTAACTAGAACTAGAACCAGTACTGGTTAACACTGACCCATAACCAGAACTGGTAGTGGTTAACATTACTGATTTGTTTATAGAACTGGTATTGTAAGTACTAATTAATGTGTGTGTGTGTGTGTGTGTGTGTGTGTGTGTGTGTGTGTGTGTAAGGGAGGGATTGGTCCAGTGACAGAAGAGTGATGCATGGTATACCATGCCCCAAGGACACTGGATTAAAGAAATTACCTCTTCTAGGGCTTCCCTGGTGGCGCAGTGGTTGAGAGTCCACCTGCCGATGCAGGGGACACGGGTTCGTGCCCCGGTCCGGGAAGATTCCACATGCCGCGGAGCGGCTGGGCCCATGAGCGAGCCATGGCCGCTGAGCTTGCGCGTCTGGAGCCTGTGCTCCGCAACGGGAGAGGCCACAACAGTGAGAGGCCCACGTACTGCAAAAAAATAAATAAATAAATAAATAAAAAGAAATTACCTCTTCTAACCAGTAAATAAAACTTGAGAGGGAGTCAACTCTATAGTGTATTAATTTCTCACTGTCATGTACTCCAGTCAGATCTTCACCCTGCTGAAGCAAGCTCCAATAAGTAGGTTTTGAAGTTGGAGATGAGACAGAATAAATTAAGGAATAATAAAAAAGAAGAAGAAAATTTCCTAAACTGCTCCATCTCCAACCTTCAATTCTCTTTCCTTATTTTTCCCCCAGAATTCCACTTTAAATCTTAATGACTCCAATGTTCACCATTTATGCAGAGACATGCTCTTAATGTGCTCAGAGTACAGAATATCTTCTGTACATGAGACCACCCAGGAAAACATCAACCAAGTTTGTAGTTTGTGAAATATCATCTATTTGTCTAAAATTTACTATATTCAAAATTATAATATTTTTGTAAGTTGGTCATGTCAAATTCTATTTGGATAATTTGGCAACATCTAACACCAAATAGGCCATAGACCTTTTCCAAAAATATAATGGAGTTAGAGTCTTGCCTAGGTGAGTAAAAATTATATACATCATAGTCTCTAATAATTAATGATGTTGAGCATCTTTCTTTTTTTATATAAAGTTATTTATTTTATTTATTACTTTTGGCTGTGTTGTGTCTTCATTGCTGCACACAGGCTTTCTCTAGTGGCAGCAAATGGGGGCTACTCTTCATTGCAATGCGTGGGCTTCTCATTGTGGTGAATTCTCTTGTTGCAGGGCACAGGCTCTAAGCACGCGGGTTTCAGTAGTTGTGGTATGCGGGCTCAGTAGTTGTGGCTTGTGGGTCCTAGAGCACAGGCTCAGTGGCTGTGGCACACGGGTTTAGTTGCTCCTTGGCATGTGAGATCTGCCTGGACCAGGGATCGAACCCTTGTCCCCTGCATTGGCAGGCGGATTCTTAAACATTGCACGACCAGGGAAGTCCCGAACTTGAGCATCTCTTCATGTTTTGTTGGCTATCTGTATGTCTTCTTTGGAGAAATGTCTATAAATGACATAAAGGTAGGGAGGAGCTAATGGAGTAGATGTTGATTCATGAAACACCATGTTAAAATTGAGCCTCCACCATTGGGGACCCTTATTCTAAGAGAATAGATCAGATTAAGTTGATTCAGAAATTCTATTGTCCTCTTCTATTCTGTTTTATTGAAGAGACATATAAAAAAAACTACAAATACTTAGTACAATATAAAAAGAAAAAAATGAGATGCAATAGATTAACTATCTAGGTAAATAAAAATCATTTATTAATGCCTATGTGAGATGAAAGCCATCCAAGCCCTTATGCAAAATTGCTGTCTCACAAGTGAAACTTGAGAACATTCCTTTCACAAGGCAGATATGTTGTGCTTAGTGCAAGTTTTCCCAGTACTCCAAGGGACTACAAACAATAGGATGGGCCAGTTCCCAAGCTAGAACATGAAAATGATAATTCATTTTCTACGTGACCTTAGAAAAGTGGCTTTTAGAGTTTTCTTTATCCATTTAGTAATGACTTTTTGAGCAGTTATGCTCTATCTGTATCCTCATCTATAAAATAAAAATAAACTTATTTTTAAATTGCTGTGAAGATTTACAAGGTCCTGTTTGTAAAAAAAAAAAAAGTATTTTTAGCCATGTTTGATTATAAATTGTGTTTTAAATTTTACACACCTACAGTTGGAGAAGACTCAAAAGCAGAATGCGGAGTGCATCTCTAAGACTTACAAAATGCCTTAAAAGGTAAAACACAGGATTATCAAGGCATAAGAGTTCACATACTCAGTATACCATGGATTGATATGTGATACACTAGAACCACTTCACAAGAATTCAAAGCAATGTGGTTTATCTTTCCATTACTCATATAAGAAAAAGGGTACTACAAATATGATAGGACAATTTCCCTTACTTTGAACGCTAAGGGGCTGTGACTAGGTTATAACAAAAATTGTTAGGTTATAACAAAAATTTTATTGAATTGTTTATTTTTAAAAAGTGGAAAGTCAACTAAAAATTGGAAATACTTTATAATTTAACTAACATTTTGGGAATAGAGAAACAGTTAGGCCTAATGTCTTAAAAACAATCTTATAAAGGTTTTATTTTTGAAATTGCTCTCAGCTCTTTTCTAAAATAATTTGGGTCCTTAGAATTGGAAAAAAATAGTGATAAACTTTAACACTTTATATGGCAGTTGTTTCTTCTTCATTGTGCTTTTTCTTAAAGGATGTTGACAAATTGTCTGTGACCTTTTCATTCATCCGTTTATTCATCTTACACTTACTTATGAACACTATGCTAGGTGCTGAAGAACTTTTGTTAATAAAGAATCAATATAGGGCTTCCCTGGTGGCGCAGTGGTTGAGGGTCCGCCTGCCGATGCAGGGGACACGGGTTCGTGCCCCGGTCCGGGAAGATCCCACATGCCGCGGAGCGGCTGGGCCAGTGAGCCGTGGCCACTGAGCCTGCGCGTCCGGAGCCTGTGCTCCGCAACGGGAGAGGTAAAAAAAAAAAAAAAAAAAAAAAAAAAAAAGAATCAATATAATTTCTTAGCTTTTCAGGGCCTAAAGAATATGATTTTAACGAGTTTTCCTTAATGGAAGTAGTTTTATCTAACATTAGAATTACTATACAGACAGCACAAACATACACATGTATGTATACAATTTTCTTTCATCTTTGTTGAAAAAAAGAAAAATACAGAGATCATCTTATATAATGTGTTATAATCCACTGCATGATTGCCTGAAATATTTTTCAAGGGAAATTCAGTTGTACTTGACAATACTTACCTTTTTTCCTTACGGCTGAGAGAGAAAGGCTTGGACCTCACAGAGAATATTTTCTCCCCCCCGTGGCTCCAGTTTTTCATCCCTGAGTCATTTAGATTGCAACAGTAGCGGGTGGCTTTGAAGAACTGTGGTGGGAGGAAAAAGGTTAATTTTCCCAAAATGGAAATCTCCAGTGGCCCCAGTGATAATTGAGAGGCTGCAGGAATAAGTGATTCCAAAGAAAAGAATACCCAGAATGTTAAATGAGAGTTCTGATAGGTTTATTTGTGGCCATGTCTGCTTGAAACTAAGGTGTAAATGAACTGAAGAAAACTATGTATCCTAAACTGACTTGCAACGTGCTTTTAATGATGATGAGACTCTTCAGGTTGTATGCAGAGAGCTTAACCAGCACTATTCCCCAAAGAAATAACTGCTCCAAAGAGATCTCTTGCTTAGTCAGTCAGTGAATTTTGTACACATATAGGACCCCGTTGGTTACCAAAGGGACACTGTCTCTACAATTATGAGCCTTAAATGTGGAAGATCCTACAACAGTGAGAGGTCCACGTACCGCAAAAAAAATAAATAAATAAAAATAAAAATAATAAAATATATATATTTTTAAATGTGGAAGATCCAGATTCAAGTCCCTTGCTAGTCCTTACTAGCTGAGCAACTTCAGCAAGTTTTTGACATTTTTAAAACTAAGTTTTATCTTCTGTAATAAAAAGGTTGGTTGTACTAAGAAACAGTTGAGAAATGTCCCCACTCCTAAAAATGTAGATAAAAATGAGAGCAAGATTGCCCTATCATAAGAAATGGAAAGCTACTGAGAGTCAAAATTTTACAGTTTACATTCAAACACACCTGGGATTGAGTACTAAATCCGTTGCTTACCAACTATGTCCATTTAATCTTGTTACTTTACTGATTAAAATTTAGTTTCCTAATTTGTAAAATTTTAAATTTTAGAAGAATTGTTGAGAGGATTATGTGAAATCACTCTTGTAAAGTGCTCAGAATGGTTTCTAGCACATTATAAGCATTTAAAATAAATGTTAACTTATAACTATTTTATTTCAATTAATTGAAAAAAATGATTAATTAAAAGGTTATTTGATGAACCAAGAATGAATGAAAGAGGAGGAAAAAAATTACAAATACCAGTGTCATCAGTGTTGTTAAGGGCCAAGAATACGTGGTAGGCCAGCTGACCCATTTTAGGGACAGCTGGGTCTCTATATTGAAGATGGTTCCATCAAGGTATGTAATTTTGTTGTTGTTAGACATCTGAATACTATACATAATACCTCTTTGTTCTGTTTTTATCATTTCTAAGCAATCATCTATCATCTGGCTTACACGGGATTGCATAGAGAGGGAAATAAAATGATGACCTCTCTAGGCCCAAATAAATATCTGATCTAATTATTGCTTATTGTTTTCACTGAAATGGATCTTCTGATTTTATACAATAGCTTTTTATGCATTTCAGTTGAAGAGTCAGCCATTTTAGGCGATGTAGCTTCTGAATATACAATAAAATTTCTAAATTTCCAAACTGAGAACATGACTTGGAATAATCTGACAACATCAAAACATTTAGGGATCCATCTGGAAAAACATGGTGATCTTCTAAAAACTCTTAAAATCTCAAGTTTGTTTTCCCATGAGCACTAGTTTAATGAAGACTCCAATGAGAGAATGTAAATTAAAAATATTGGGTTCAATTACAAAGCAAGGATGACAAAATGTTTTATTGTATTCGAAACTGAGCAGGACCCTATGGGGCTCCTGGGCACAGAAACTTTTCTGTGTCCCCCATTTCTTGATTACAGGAAATAGACTTCATTCAGCCTCCATGACTTTCCCTGAGTTCTGTTGGGCAGGTTCAAGCAGTTGCTAATTAGGTAAGGGAGGGGATGTGGAGACAAGGGAGGAACAGTCAAGAGAAATAACAATGCAGCCTGGGCTTAAGGTCCTGATTCCCCACCAAGGGATATACATAGTAATATCTTTGAACTGTTTTGCAGATACTGAAACCCCCCCGCAGGTGGGAGAAGTTAACTGTATGCTGCCCACAAGCATGTAGACCCAAGACCAGTTGGAACCAGAAGGTTGATGATACTGACTCCCAATTACCTCACCACTGACCAGTAAGAATGTCCATGAGCTGTTCATGCCCTCCCCTTTGAACCATTAATATAAAACTCCTCACTACCCAATCCAGGTTGGGAATGCACAGTTTTGAGGGCATTAGCCTGCTGTGACTTCCTTTGCCTTTCTTTTCTACTTCACCCAAAACTTTGTTTCTGAGATTTTATTCAGTGTCAGGGTACAGAGGCTGGATTCAGCTTCATATTTAGAAAAAATTATGAAGTTGATTCCAGGACTATTAGTAAAGAATTTCATTTTTGCCATAGTGAGGGGATGAACTAGGGTGTGTATCAGATTATATACTATTACTGCATTTTAAAGATTACCTCTTACTGTTACACTAAGCAAATTATAGAAATAAAAATGAGATGTAAATTGCATATATATGATTTTGACAATTTTATAACCTAACAACACAGATAGAAGATACATTACTAACTCTTCCTGAATTTGACTATTTGGAGGAGGGCTGGTCTGACTTGTAACTAACTTTAAAGTTGTATGTTACTTAGCAGTGGTGCATCTTTAGGGAATTTATTTTGATAAGTAATAATTCATAACTAGCATATCAATATTGTAGCATATGCATAGTTGCCTCCAAATTACTTTTATGTCAATCAAATAATTTTGCTATTTTAAATAATCATTCTAGATATTATTTGTAAAACTTCTTTGCTTTATTTATAAGTGGTTTTATAAGTAAGGATAAGCTTTTAACAAGCTTTTATTTAAATTTTCATAAATTTGGAATTGTGTAATCAGAAATGAATCAAGTTTAACTGTAGCATTTCAAGTGAAAAAAGTATACTGGTCACAGAGGAAGAAGTTATACCTGAGAATTTTGCTGCAGAATTAATATAAGAATGCAGTTTAAGCAATACACTTATAAATAATGTATTGGAAGTACTTATTCAGAACCTATGTAATGAATCTTCTCCACACTGAGTACATATAATGTATTAATTGTCATTTATGGTAATTAAAAAAGTTAAAATTGGTTAAATTTTCAAATACACTAAGTAGAAATAAAAATTATCATATAAACAAAAACATAAAAGTTATTTAAAATACAGGAATATGCATATTGTTTTCAAGTATCTTCAAGAACATTAAAAGAATATTCATAATTGATATATGTTATAATATATCTTTATTTATTAAATGATTCTCAAGTTAGATATTTTTGAATAATAAACTTATTAGTCATGTTCTGTTTACAGGGCTTGGTACACTGAGTCAAAATATTGGTTTTCTTTTAAATGAAGAAAATCATATTTGTCTTTAATTTGATGGCTTCTTCAATTTGCCTTAATATTTAAAATATGAATTTATTGACCTGTAAAACTTTATATATCTTTTAATTAATATATTTACATCTTTGCTTGCAAAGGTTTAATCTTTTGTAATTTAGTGATGGCCTATAATTCAAATGTTTAATTATAATCTTTGTTAAAAAATTATTGGAATCTTCAAATTTCAAAAATTTTTCACGTTATTTGTCACTGATAATGACCCTGGAAGGCACAGTGAGCATGTATTATTTCCATTTTAAATTTGAGAACATTGAAACTCTGAAAGATCATGTAGCTTATCCAAGTGATTTGGCTAATGTTAGGGAAACTAGCAATGATTTGACTCTCATTCTGGTGCTTTCTCTATAACATTGAATAATCATGTGAAATAATGTGATACAATGCAATAAAATACAATGTTGATTACTATGGCCTAATATAAAGAATCCCTCAAATTCACAGAATATTAATTTACTTTAAAAGGGATAATGATATATATTGAATGTGTCAATTAAAATTAAAAAGACAATCCATGTGTAACTTAATTGTAACTTTGCTTATATGCTGCAGTCTGGGTGTTGTTTTAACATTTGAAATGTGATTTAGAAGAGAAGAGTGGCTTTTATGTCATTTTACACCAGTTGAAACAATAAAGAAAGGCAATTATTAACTATTTTAAAAGGACAAAGTCTTTTTGTGGTTTTCCTACATTAGTTGTTAGAGGCATAAATTTGAGTAATCATTTTTCTAATTATTGTTCATAATAGATAATATTATAGACAATAATTATTGTTCATAAATAGTGTTTTGTTCTCCCAGTCATTTTTATGAATCTTCATAGCAAAGACATTTCCCCCTTCCTAACATAACTGCAGAGGAAACACACATGGCCTCATGAAACCATGACTGGGCTCTTAAAAAACACAGCCAAACTAACCCCAGGGTTTAGGTCTGAATCTTTAGAGATGTTTCCAGTCTACACAGTCACAATTCATTAAAAAGATTATGTTCCTTCTCAGTTGAAAACACAACAGGAGAAAAGAATCAAGAAAAACAAAATTCTCTAACTCAATCTTAAAATAATTACACAGAAAATTAGCCTCATCCCTCTGGGCTACCATTAAAAAGGGGGGGAGGGGAAAAAGACCCCACCCATTCTCCTTCTATTAGCTACATGGGTAATACAAAACATTGAAGAAGAAAAGCACTGACCTAACAATAATATATTATTCTCCACTGATTAAGAAGTGAATAAAATGATGTGCAAAGCAGCTTTTACACATTGCAGTAAGAACTTTCTCACTCCAATCCAACAGAGGTTATTTTTTTCCTAAGCTTCCCAAACAGGATTTTGCTTTGTATAAAGATGCTGAATCCTTTCCTATCAACTTAAACAAAAGGTGCACCCCAGAATCTGGCCCTACAAATCAAAATCCAATGATAACACAGAGAAGATATGATAAGAGAGGTTATGAAGATCAGCTCTTAAAGAATATTAAAAGGCAAAGCAGGTAAAATTGACTTAACTGTTTGCAACATTTGAGGCAAGTTCCAAGTTTCTCTTTTAGACTATAATAAGTTATTCAGCTCCATAACATCTGGCACTGAATACATTTTCAATGAATTTGCTGAAGGAATGAGAAATGAAATTTCTTACCTTTTAACTATGGTTAAGCAAGAGACACCTTGTTGTCCTTCTATCCACCTTGTCCTCTTTTTATGAAAGGAAAAAAAGTGACTGATCCTGTGGGCTTCAGCATCAGAAAGAATTGAGTTTAAGTCCCTGTTTTACTTATTATTACCTGGGTAATTTGGAGCTGGTTAACCTAAGACTTTTATCTACCTCCCTTCCCTTCCTTCCTTCCTTCTTTCCTCCCTCCCTTCCTTCCTTCCTTCCTCTTTCCCCCTTGTCTTCTCTTTTTTTGCAGGGAAATTCTTTCCACAATTAATTTTATTGAAAACTACTAATTTAAAAAGGAAAGCCATCATATTCCATCCTGCCATTTCCAACACTTGAATACCACTCCTAAGAAGCAAACACTTGGAGATCTTTCTTCTCTACTTACTCGGATTTTCCTTAAAAATAATATTTTCTAATAAACCATTTTTAGAACACTTAATTTTACAGATAAATTAGAAGATAGTATTACTGAGTCCAAGCTCTTATTGTTCACCAGACAACAGGCCAATAAATCGAGAAATAAGTTATTGGGGCAAGGAATAGCCCCAATAGATCTGTTCTTCCCTATTACAACAGTACAGAAAATTCTCATATACTTCTCACCAATTTTTCCCTATTGTTAACATCTTACACTAGTATGTTATATTCATTACAATTAATAAACCGATATTCATACATTATGATTGCCTAATGTCCTTTCTCTGTTCCAGGATTCCATCCAGAAGACCACATCACATTTAGTTGTAGACTGTTGTAGGCTCCTCCGGGCTGTACCAGTTTCACCGACTTTTTCCTTGTTTTTGATGACCTTGACTGTTTATAGTAGTACTGGTTAGGTATTATTGTAGAACGTTATTTCAATTAGAATGTATATGATATTTTTCTCATGATTACACTGGGTTATGGGTTTGGGAGAGGACCACTACAGAAATAAAGTGCATTTTCACAATATCATGTCAAGGATATATACTATCAACCTGATGCTAACCTGGACAATCTGGCTGTGTCTGTTAGGTTTTCTCACTGAAAGTTACTCCTTCCCCACCTCCCATTCCATACTGCCTTCTTTGGATGGAAGTCACTATGTACAGTCCTCACTTAAGAGGTGGAGAGTTCTGCTCCATCTCTTGAGGGAGATAGAGCTACATAAACTACAGGAATTTTCCTTCACAGATATTTCTTTTCTTTCCTATGTATCTACTTGGTCAAGTATTTATTTATTTTTATTTTTATTTTTTTGCAGTACGCGGGCCTTTCACTGCTGTGGCCTCTCCCATTGCGGAGCACAGGCTCCAGACGCGCAGGCTCAGCAGCCATGGTTCACGGGCCCAGTCGCTCCACGGCATGTGGGATCTTCCCGGACTGGGGCACGAACCCGCGTCCCCTGCATCGACAGGCGGACTCTCAACCACTGCGCCACCAGGAAAGCCCCAAGTATTTATTTATAGCAGAGTGACTCATGGACATTTATTTTAAACTTTGTGGTATAACTCAATAATACTTAATTTATTGTGTGATTCAAATTTTCCAACTGTGCCCATTGGATCTTCTTTCAGTTGATTCACATGCCTTTTTGATATAACCTCAACAATGTGGGCATTTTGTTGTTGTTTGTTTTGCTTTGTTTAACTTTTGAGTGCTTCTGTAATTTCTGGCACTACAAGGTGCTCTGGAATCATCTTATAGATTCCCTGCCCCAGTCTTAGAATCAGCCATTTTTTTCAAGTAAGACATACTTGGGTCTTTTTTGGGTCTTTTTATTGGAGAACAGTGTTAGAAACCTAGATCTGTGCACTAAGTGTGCTCTCTGCTACTGGGCTCTTATTGTTTGTAGGCTCTCTCAGATGACAGAACAAGAAACATATGTGTATAGACTACAGTGTATATACTTATATCTGTAAATATTTGTACAGGAAACCATCTATACCTATATTAAGTTCATGCTGATGTCTCCAACTCTAATCCATTAAAATGAATCATTCCAGCCCTTTTTTTCCCCCTTGCTTATCTGTAAGCTCCCACTCAAAGGGTGAGAAAACTCAACACCCACCATTCATTTATTTAACTGTTCAACTGCAGTACACATTTATGACAGTATTGGCATTGCTAATGTGTACAACGGTGAGAAAGAAATTTATTAACTAGTTGCTTTTGTCTTTAGTCTTACATACTTGACCCAGTCCCAAAGTTTTTATGTAAGTCCGCAGCTCTCCCTCCTCCATTTTAGTGAGGTCGTTCCATATATAAAAAAAACAGATTTTTCAGTCACATTCTGCATCCCAGCTTGGAATTCCCAACCTCCTAAAGGTCTGTTTGGTTTTTTTTAATTTGCATACATGAAGCTTCTCTCTTATTTCGATAAAGTTCTATGAATGTTAACAAATGTACAGAACTATAGATCCACATTATAGAATCATACAGAATAGACTTGCTACCTTCAGAAATTCTATGCTTCATCTATTCAATCGTTCCCTCCTTCCCCAAACCCCTAGCAACCACTGGTCTTTCACTGTAAGCTGTAGTGTTGCTTCTTCCAGAATATCATATATTTGAAATTGTGTAATATGTAGCCTTTTCAGACTAACTTCTTTCACTTATCAATATGCATTTAATATTCATCAATGTTCTTTATGGCTTGATAGCTCATTTTTCAATCATTGAATAATATTCCATTGTACAGTTGTATCATAGTATTTTATCCATTCACCTATTGAAGAGCATCTTAGTTGCTTCCAGTTTTTGGTGATTATGAATAAAGCTACCATAAACATTCACATGAAGTTTTGTGTGGACATAGTTTTCAAGGAAGTTTTGTGAGTACCCTGGAATATATTTCCTGGATCACGTGATAAGACTATGCTTAGCTTTTTAATAAACTGCAAAACGGATTCCAAAATGACTATAATATTTTGCATTCCCACTTGAAGTGAATGAGAGTTCATGGTGTTCTGAATCCTTGCCTAACAACTGTTATTGTCAGTGTTTTTTGGATTATAGTCATTATAATAGCCATAAAAGTATCATATTATTGTTTTCATTTATAGATTCCCTAATGATATATGATGTTGAGAATCTTTTCATGTGCTCATTTGCTATATGTTTATCTTCTTTGGTGAAGTATCCATTCAGATATATTGCCCATTTTTTGATTGGGTTGTATGTTTATTTCTGAATTTCACTAGTTATTTGTATATATTGAATAACAGTCTTTTATCATATATGTGCTTTGAAAATATTTTCTCCTTTCTGTGACTTGTTTTTGCATTCTCTTATAGTGTTTTACACTATAAGAAAAGTAGATTTTATTTTTAATAAAATTCAGTTTACTATTTTTTTCATTGCTCATGCTTTTGGTGTTGCATCTAAAATCTCACTGCTAAAACAAAAGTCACCCAGATTTTCTGTGTTTTCTTCCAGAAATTTTATAGATTTTCATGTCACATTTGCATCTATGATTTATTTTAAGTGACTTTCATGAAGGATGTAAGGTCTGTATCTAGGTTCAAATTTGCATATGTTTTAGCACCATTTGTTGAAAAGACTGTCCTTGCCCTTTTAATTGTCCTTACCTCTTTGTGAAATATCAGTTGACTATATGTTGGTCTAGTTCTGGACTCATTTCTGTTCTACACTTACATTCTTGCACAAATTCCATGTTGTCTTCATTGTTGGAGCTTTATAATAAATCTTGATATTGGGTAGTATGACTGCTCCAACTTAATTCCTCTTCTTCACTATTGTGTTGACTATTCTAGGCCTTTGTCTTTATATTTTATAGTAAGTTTATGGATACCCATAGAATAGCTTCCTGGGATTTGATTGAGATTGCATTAAAGCAATTCATCAAGGTGTGAAGAATTGACATTGTGAAATGAAAAATGTTGCCTGCCATATCAGTAAACAAAGGCTGTTGCATCCATCAAGCCACTACAGCCACCCCAGAGGGTGAGTCCCACAGAAAACTCAGGATGGAGACAAACAGGCTGCCCTGCTGTCAAGCCTTCAGCCACTGCAGTCACCCCCAACTGTGCACCCTGAGGGGACTCAGGATGGAGAGAAGCAGGATACTGGTCCTAGATAGTTAAGGTGCATATCAAAGGAATGATTTCAAAGAGCCCAGAGGCTTGCATCTTCCTGTACATAGAAATATCTGGTTTTCTTTAATTAACAGTAATGTTTTGAAGTTGTGACTACCTAGCCTTTGTTGCAAAAACTCTGAAATATCCTGGCTCCTCCCTTACCTCTTCCGAGCAGTCTCTCAGAGCTATCTGAGAGGCTGCATCCCGGGCTTAAGTCCTCAGTTTTGCCTTCCAAATAAAATATAATTCTCAACTATTAGGTTGTGCCTCTTTTTCAGTCAACAACAACTTAATGATACTGAATTTGAGGGAATCTACATATAAATATTGTATACGTATTTTGTTAGATTTATAGTTAGATATTTAATTTTGTAATTTTTAGGGGTGCTACCATAAATGGTATTATTTTAAATTACAATTTCCAGTTGTTTATTGCTGCTATATAGGAAAGTAATTGACTTTACTACATTAGCCATGTATCTTGTATCTTTCCTATACTAGTTTATTCTAGGAAGTTTATCAATCTATCATCTATCTATCTATCTACCTATCTATCAACCTATTTATCTGATTAATAATTAATTTATTTTAATAGGTTTTTTGGGATTTCTTTACATAGACATTCATGTCATTTGTGAACAAAGATGATTTTATTTCTTCCTTTCCAATATGTATATCTTTATTGCTTATTCTTTATTTCTTTTACTTGCTTATTGTACTAGTTAAGAATTCCAGTATGATGCTCCATATGATTGATGGGAAAGGACATCATTGCCTTCTTCCAAGTTTTAAGGTGCAAGAGTCCAGTTTCTCACCACTAAGTATGTTGTTGGCTGTAGTTTTCTTTTGTAGAGGTGCTTCATGAAGTTGAGAAAGCTCCCATCCTTTTTTAGTTTGTTGAATGATTTTATCATGAGTGAGTGTTGAATTTAGTTAAATGTGTGTCTGTATTAATTGGTACAATCCTATGATTTTCTTCTCTAGCCTCTTTTATGGCGATAGCCTCATAGAATAAGTTAGAAAATGTTCCCTCTGTTAACTATTTTCTGCAAGATATTTTGTGTGTAGAATGTACTCTGTGTATTTCACAACAGTTACTCCTCCCCTTCATCTTGCAGGGTCCTGAGGCAATCTTTCCTGACTCCTTCCCTTGAGAACCTGGTGTAGTAGTTAAAACTCTTTAAAGTGTGCCTCCCCCGCCTCCCACACACACACAAGACTGCAGCCACCATACTCTCAATCTAGTCTATACTCAGCCTCCAGTAATTTGTAAAAATTACAGCTTAAGTGTTCTTAATTTATGGTTCTAATGTTTCTGGTCCAGATAAGCAGCAATCAGCTGTGACTTTTTGCATCTACCTGTCTCTCCAGATTTTAGGGTGGCAGTTTTCCCTGAGACCTCAGCTCTTTCATGGATTCTGCAATCATTATTGATTATTTTATTTTTTAGCTTTTTTTAATGTAAGAGTAGGAGAGATGACTTCTCAGTTCCTCATATGTTAAAGCTGAAATTGAACAAAAAATACCTTTTTCTTACTTATTTCTTTTAGAAAATTATCTATGAATTTTTCTTATAAAAGAGTTTTATTCCTTTTCTCTTGACCTTGCACGCTCTATCTCTCTCTCACACACACACACACACTCACACATTCACATCTCCCGTCTTTCCAAAAATATTTATAGTGCAAATTTTGTCTATATCAATATTAAACACTGACTGTATTATGAAATAAACTGTTTTTATAACTAAGCCACATAATATAATATAGTTTTCATTTTTATGAAAACATTTTGCTTTTGGTGTTTTCATTGTCTCCCTTTAAGTTAATAATTGCTTTTTTTGTAGCTTACTTTTCTAAGCTAAACATCAAAAGCATAAAAAAAAAGAAGGAAGGAAGAAAGAAACCCAACAAATTTCTCTTAATGTAGATAAGACATTTGCTTTTTTTCTCAACTCCCAAATTTTCCTCCTTAATATTCCAGGAGCCTTTATTCCTTTTGTTGTATTTTCAGACAAAATATAAAGCTATTCCATTCTCCATGTTACTGCTGAGAATCCTGGTGACATTCTATTTCTCCTTTTTTGTACATGATCTGTTGATACCCTCTGGAAGCTTTTTGGATCTTGTCCTTACCTTTGTTTGGTGCCTCATATCTACCATATGAGGTTATTTTGAGGATTAAATAAAATAATAGTTAGAAAGTCCTTAGTTTAATAATTGGCTAATCTTGATCATTGAATTAAGACTTGTGATGATAATAAAATTGATGATCATAATGCTGCTTATTTTAATAAGACATCATGAGATTTCATTCTTTCATACATTTGAAAGTAATACTGCTCACACTATTATGAACAATTATTGATTACTTTGAGGTCAATAGAAATTTCATTGTTTAGGCTAAAGACAATAAATTCCTTTATAAGCACGGTATGTAGAAAGCAAACACAAGGTCTGGTGGCAAACAGACCAGGTTCTGAATACTAGTGCAACCATAGTTAAGGATGTGATATTAAGGAAAATATTAAAAGTCACTTAATAATAAATGTCCCACCTCATATGTTTAAGGCAGTGTTACATAAAACAAGGAATATTAAGAACTTGAGTAGTGCCAGTGACACAGCATGTTTTCAAAGATGTTCATTTCCACTTAAATTTTATGCTTTTATTCATTCATTCATTCTTTTAAGTTGTGGGACCCATCCTATCATGGAAAAGATTGTATTTGATTCTGTATACACTACATTAAGAGGAATATTTTCCAGTAGAATTTATCAGGATTTTAATAAGTAGGTAGAGTGAGGAAGCCTGAAACCATATCATGAGAAAGTGATAAAAGTTCTTATTTAAACTTAATAACGTAAGGATATAACTAACATTACACAAATTGTTAAAATGTATTTGAAGGATTAGAAGTTTCCTTGTTGTTTTATAAAGCTTAAATAGATGTTTGGAAGCAACAAATTTTGACAAAGTATAAGGCATAATAATATTTATAATAGAAATGCCTAGATTTTGAGCAGCATTTGAGTGTAGTGTAGTAGCACTTTTTTCTCCAAATTATTTAACCATTAGAAAAGTTGTCAAAGAAGGATTTCAAGCCCAGCTGGAGTAGTGGTTTGACAATTTTATAATGTATAATATCATTTAGAGTGCCAATTTAAATTCATATTTCTGGGCTTCACCCTTTAAAGAATATGATTTATGAGGGGTTTTGAGATGTGCTGCTGATGCAAAGTTTATATTTACAAAAATATTTCAGAAATTCTGGTCTAGGAGTATGACATGATGAATTCTAAGGTTTATTCCAATCGTTGTATGCCATGAATTAATAAGATAAATGCCTCTAGCAGAGATGTGATTCAGTCTGGGCCTCAAATGATGAGTATACTTTCACAATGAAACTCAATATCGTACAAAATGACATTGCCCTGACTAGCATTATCTAAATCAGGGGACAGGTAAGTCTTTAACTTCAACTAATTTCTAAAATATTAGCAATTTCTATAGTAAGGATCAAAGATATTTGACCTAATGATAGTATCTCTCCAGTTACCATATCTTACATATAATGAAGCAGAAATCTGGTGGCATTTATTGCTTCTGAGACAATACATGATACTTAATGTACTCTATATTAATGAATGTTCATGTCATTGTAACCTTACTGAGCAAACTGCAATATTTATTTCAAAATTCAATTACTTCTTGCAGTAAGAAAAACCAAATGTATTTTAACAAAAGTATGAGCTATTTCGGAACTGATGCAAACTTAGCACTGTACTTTTGAAAACTGACAGTACTTTAAGTCCAATTGGTTGGAATGAATAACAATAACATTTCATGCTTATAAAAGCCCGCTACTTATTAAGACTGCATAATAAGTAGAGGCATAAGAATCATACAATTCTATGATTTTCACCCTGAGAATATCATTTTTTTTTATTTAACAGCTTTCCCCTGAATGCATTTAAAATAATAAGAAGAAGGGTTTTATGTGCAATTATATATTCTAGAATGTGTAGTGTTAATTCATATTTATTAAGTATTTAAAACACATTACTGTTCAAATATTTTTGAAGGTGATATATAACTAATCTCCCATTCATCTCTCATTCTACTATATTTAAATAATCATAACCAAGAAGTAAAATCAGCTAGAATATAGCAGGGTGTGGCTACTTTTGACACTAAAACCAGCTTCATGTGGAGATTTTATAATAGCAACTTAAATACTTGAGATTTTAAAATTATGTAATTTCCCAAAAAAATAAAGACATAAGTGAGAAAGAAATCTGCTGTTTTAAAATGGGGTTACTTTCACATCCCAAATTTTAAAAATGGTATAATCTTCATTAAAATGCAAATATTAGCCAGTATGTAAGAAACATTACTTCACAGTTGATGAAACCCTATATTAGCAAGGGTAGAGTTGTCTCACATTGTATATGAGCATGTATCCTAAGCAAAGGAAAGTATTTCATTCCCCAAAGCAGACACCTGAGCTAGTGAGGGTTTGTTATTTAACTTGCATCACTTGCATTTTGTTTGTATTAGAAAAATCTCATCAACCAGAGCCTCTTTTTCATATTGCTATATGATAGATACCCCTCCAAAAACCAGCAAAGAAGAGGATGTCTATTTCTGGAACCACTATGGCATCATCAAGAATGGGGAAAATTCTGGGGTTTGATTTAGCCTTGTGTTTGAAATTAGCAGTTCTGAGTAAAGACGTTTTAACAATCAAATAAAGTTTATAAAACATTGAAGTAGCACATTGACTTGTCTCTGTGCCCAAAAGACAAGAGAAGCCCCTACTAAAAAAAAGGAGGCTCTGATTGACTCCAAATTTTTGCTTTTTATTAAGATTCACTGTCTATTATTTTATTTTTCTCTCATCAGCATAGAGGATTGATCACATCTATTCCCCAACTAATAGCATCAAAGAAAGTTTAAAGTTCCGCCTTAGAGCTTCTGTTGTTTGGTTCCTCTTCGTATTGTTTGCTAATTTCTTCTTCATTTTTTGATCTTTCTTTTTTTTATAGTTTTTTCTTTATTAATAATTGCTTTAGTATTTTTTTGAGTTTACAAATATACTCTGTACTTAGGCTTAAGCTAGTTGTGATTCCAGCTATTGAGTATACTTTTTATTTTAATGATTGTATATGTTTCCTTTCCCAAATTTCCTGCTGGTTACTTTTTATATCCATCAGTTCTTGATACATATTCATTTATTTTGTTTTGCTACTACTTCTTGTTCTTTTTTAATGCATACTGTTATTTCTCAAACTTATTGAGAACCTAAATTTAGTGAACTTTTGTTAACTTTTAAATTACTGTGGCAGTTGCCTACATAGTACTTTGGTTAAGTTGGGAAGTTAGTCTGACATAAAGTGAAAATGTCCAGAAAAAGACACTTGTCCAGATAGCAGTTGGTAGATGAGACTAGATGACAGAATTTTCACAGTGTTCAAAGCTTGTGATGGCCCATGAGCTCTGGGGTAGAGAAGACAGAAAAATAACATACAAAATACATTTTCTGGATCTTGAGAGTGTGGGACTCAGCAACAGTATGTTCTAATAGGGTAAGGTACTTCACTAAAAAGTTTCTTAATTTGTGACACTCACTACCTTCTGTAGGTGCTCAAATATTCCTGCGTAAATATTCTGGGGACTCAGTAGCAATCATGAATACACTGATCACCTGAAATGAAATAGGGAAAGAGAAATAAACAAACAAACAAACAAATAATAAAGGCATGAACGTGCAGAGGAAAAAGGATAGACTTGAGATTAGAAGTCTTTTATTTAAGTCCTTTATTTAAGAGTTTTACAATTATGGGCAAGTAAATGTCTGAATTTTCACATCTGTAAAATGGGGATTAAAATACTACTTAAATTCCAAAAATGTCATAGAAATTATGTTATTCACCTTAGCTTTAATGTTCTTTGAAAATTGTAGAACCATAAAAATATCAAATGGTATTAAAGTATAACAACAATTCCAGAAAATAGGGCTTCCCTAGTGGCATGGTGGTTGGGAGTCCGCCTGCCAATTCAGGGGATGCGGGTTCGTGCCCCGGTCCGGGGGGATCCCGCGTACCGCGGAGTGGCTGGGCCCGTGGGCCATGGCCGCTGGGCCTGCGCGTCTGGAGCCTGTGCTCTGCGGCAGGAGAGGCCACAACAGTGAGAGGCCCGTGTACCGCAAAAAAAAAAAAAAAAAAAAAAAAATTCCAGAAAATATATTGTGTAACCACGCTTTGTTTAAAACCATCTCAGGACCAGTAGTGGCTTAAATAATGCAGCCCCACTAGAAAATAGAAGAAATTATCTTAATATGCTTTAAAATATATATATATGTCCCATATATGAATAACAGTATCTCTAGGTTCTCCTAGGTTCTGGTTAAATTGTTACACATAGGTACTGGGAGATAATATAGCAGAGATTTGAGTCCATTAGACTTAGGATCTATTGCAGCTTTGCTACTTGTCAAATTTGTACCAATGAAAATATGATATTATCATAAACTTCTTAAGATTGCTGTGAGTATTCAATGTGAATAAAATTGTGTATGATTCCTAATTCATGCCTAGCACATAGTAGGCACTTGAAAATGTTATTATCAAAGAAGCAAAGAAAAACAGACTTAGAGTAAATATGTTGGTTCACCTCACTCACCTTCAACAGAAACCTCACTCCCAGTCAGTGGGGGAAGTGACTCATTCAACTCCCTGGACTTGGAGGTCACATTCAGACAGCCAGCTCTGTAATGAGAGCACCAGCATGAAACCCATTGCCCTGCCATCAAAGCACTGGACCAACACAGGAGTGATTTTAATTACTTGGAGGACAGATGTCTTGCCAGTGGTCATGGGTACGTGTTCCCCGGTAGTGTCTCCCCATAAAGTCGATGGTAGCATAAATTCGCAAAGTCCTCATCACAATTCCAGGCAAAAGAAAGTCAGTTTTAATGGAATTCCTTTCCAGATGAATATGGCAATAATTTGTGAGCCTGAGCCTCCCATTGTTCAGGTTGTTGCTGCTGTTTTCAGCACCTAAAGAATCACTGTGCAACACCTCATTGCATGTGAATTTATGCAAATTGACAATTAAACAAGGGGGTTATTTTAGTCAAATCAATCAGATATTGTATCTATTTGAAACGATAATACAAGCATAACTGATGGTGCATAATTAATGATTATCCAAGGCTGTTAATAATGAAATGATAAGAAGGTATGAGAGGAGGGAGGCGCCAAGGAACTCGGGCTCTAAAGAAACTAAAGAAGACTTTTGCTTCATTTCCTCAAACTACTGGAACCATTTCTTGCATTTATAACCATATCCACATCTTGTGAGCCTGAACACTTGCACATTGTTCTCTAAAAACATTCTTGAGGTAGTGAAGTGAATAAACATGATGGTGTTACAGAATCCTGACCGGTTGGAATCCTGGATCTTTCTGTGTTTGAATCCTGGTTCTAACAGTAGCCAGCTACCTGACCTTGGGAATACAATTAATCTCTCTTAGTTTTACATTCCTAATTTGTAAAATGATTTTTATGTTATAGAGCCATATATATATACTTGTGGTGAGGATTAAATCAAATATCAAATGTAAAGGTCTTAGTTGTTTTCCAGAAACTTTAAACATACTAAATAAATATTTATAATTCTTATTTCTTTTGAAACCTCTTTAGTTCTCATTTTCCCACATAAAAAGTTACTTTATGACAAGAATTTAAACCATAGTGTCTCAGCTTTCCTCTTAATTCTGAGCTGAGAAACCTCTGCTAAAAAATATGGGGTCACAACACCAAGGGCACAATTTATGAAAGAAATAATTGATAAGCTGGACTTCATTAAAATGAAAAGCTTCTGCTCTGAGAAAGACAATGTCAAGAGAATGAGAAGACAAGCCACAGACAGGCAAAAAAACATTGGTGCATATATATCTGATAAAGAGCTGTTTTTCCAAAATATACAACGAACTCTTAAAACTTACCAATGAAAAAAACTAACAGCCTCATTAAAAAATAGACGAAGACCTGAACGGACACCTCCCAAAGAAGACATAGCTTTGGTAAATAGGCATATGAAAATATGCTCAATATCATATGTCATTAGAGAATTGCAAATTAAAAAACAATGAGAAACTCCTATGTATCTACTGGAGTGGGCAAAACACAAAACAATGAGAACAACAAATGCTGTTGAGGATATGGAGCAATAGAAATTCTCATGTATTGCTGGTTCCCGCCCAAATGCAAAATGGTACAGCCACTTTGGAACACAATTTGTTAGTTTTTTATGAAACTACACATACTCTTATCATATAATCCAGCAATAGCAGTCCTTGGTATTTCATGAAATGAACTAAAGATTATGTCCACACAAAAACCTGCACCTGTATGTTTTATAGCAACCTTATTCATAGTTACCAAAACTTGGATGCAATTAGATGTTCTTCATCTAAAAAAAAAAATGGATGAATACACTATGGTGAATCCATAAGATGAAATGTTTTTCAGATTTATCAATAAAAGCAATAAGCGATCTGGCCTTAAAAAGACATGGAGGAATTTTAAATGCATATTACTAAGTGAAAGAAGCCAATCTGAAAGGTTACATACTGTATGATTCCAACTATATGACCTTCTGGAAAAGGCAAAACTATAGAAACAGTAAAAAGATCACATGATTGCCAGGGGTTAATGGGAAGGGAGGGATGAATAGGTGGAACACAGAGGATTTTTAGGACAGTCGAAATACTCTGTATGATTTTATGATGGGGAATACATTTCATTATACATTTGTCCAAACCCATAAAGTACACAACAGCATAGAGTGAAACCTAATGTAAACTATGGATTTTGTATGATAATGATGTTTCATTGTAGGTTCAGCAATTGTACCAAATGTACCACTCTAGTGCAGGATGTTGATAATGGGGATTGTGCATGTGTAAATGTGGAACACTTCATATCTTCCTCTCAATATGTCTGTGAACCTCAAGCTGTTCTAAAAGAAAAAAAGTTTATTAAAAAAACATGGAATCTCAGTCTCTGTAATGCCCATGCTTGTGGTAACATCTCATATCTCATTTAATGTCATTCTTCTTGCCCCCAGAGCTATCCGAATTCAATTTATTTAATAGCTATAGGCCTATTCAGATGTCTGTTTCTTCTTGTGTGAGTTTTGACATCTTGGATCTTTCAAGGAGTTGGTCCATTTCACCTAGGTTATCAAATTCATGGGCATAGAGTTGTTTATAATATTCCTTTATCATCATTTTAGTGTCCATGGGATCTGTGATGATGTCCCCTCTTTCATTTCAGGTATAAGCAATTTGTGTCCTCTTTCTTTTTGTCTTAGTTAGACTGACTAGAGACGTGTCAATTTTATTGACCTCTCCAAAGAAACAGCTTTTGGTGGTGGTGATTTTCTCTACTGATTTGCTGTGCTCAATTTAATTGCTTTCTGCTCTAATTCTTATTTATTTTCTTCTCTTACTTTGGATATAATTTGCTCTTCTTTTTCTACTTTACTAAGTTGATTGATTTTAGTTCTTTCTTCTTTCTTATGTATGCATTCAACAGCATAAATTTCCCACTAAGTACTGTCTTTGCTGCATCACACAAATTTTGATAAGATGTGTTTTTATTTTAATTTATTTGAAAATAATTTAAATTTCTCTTGATATTTCTTCTTTGACCCATGAGTTATGTAGACACATATCATTTAATCTCCATGTATTTTGGGAGTTTCCAATTTTTCCAGTTAATTCTCTGTTATTTGTTTCTAGTTAAATCCCATTGTGATCTGACAGCAGACATTATTTGATTTCTATTCTTTTAAATTTGTTATGTTTTAGGCCCAGATTGTGGTCTATCCTGGTGAAAATCTCATGTGAGCTTGAAAATAATGTTTATTCTTCTGTTGTTGGATGAAATTGTCTATAGATATCCATTATATCCAGTCCATTGAAGTTGTTGTTGAATTTGACTCTGCCTTTACTGATTTCGGGCTTTCTGAATCTGTCCATTTCTGATAGAGAGGTGTTGAAATCTCCAACCATGAGAGTGAATTCATCTATTTCTTCCTGTGATTCTATCAGTTTTTGCCTCATGTCGTTTGATGCTCTATTGCCAGGCACATACATGTTAAGAACTGTTATGTGTTCCTAGAAAAGTGATCCCTTCATCATTATGTAAAGCCCTTCTTTATTCCTAATAAATCTTCTTAATGTCTTCTCTGCCTCAAATTAATAAAGCTTCTCCTGTTTTATTTGCTTAGTATTATCATGGTATATTTTTCAACATCCATTTGGTTTCTAAGTATCTTTATATTTAAAGTGAGTTCCTTGCAGGCAACATATAATTACATAGTATTTTTGTATTTATTCTGATGAAGTGTTTTTTCATTAGATCATTGACAGTCAAAGTGATTATTAATATAGTTAGATATCTACCATATTTGTTACTGTTTTCTATTTGTTGCCCTTGTTCTTTGTTCCTATTTTTGTCTTCCTCTCTTTTCTGCATTTTTTGGTTTTAACTGATCATTTTGTATGATTCCATTTTCTCTCCTTGCTTAGCATATCAGTTATACATTCCTTTAAATGTTTTTAGTGGTTGCTCCCATTACTTTATATCCTATTCAGTTTCATGTTTTTCTGTAATCTTCTGCACATTGCAATCCTGAATGAATTATTCTTTCTCTAACACCATTGTACTACTTATGACACTACAAGATGTTTGGAGGTATCTGAAATACAAATATAGACACCAAAAAGGCATTGTTTAATGATTGCTCAAGTAAAACTTCCATTCTTACACATGCATAACTTTCTTCCCCATGGTAATGTTAAAGCCATTTGTTGAAATTTAATACATACTATATTAATTGTGTCAGTGATGCATATCACAATCATGCTGAAACTCAGCAGGATTCAACAATATTTTTAATAACCTCATGAGTCTGAGAGCAAGAGATATATGTTGACCTTGATTGGGTGTCACTTTCAGTCTCTGCCCAGTTCAGTTCCATGCCTGGGTTGGCTAGCTGTCAATTGATTTAAACTGTCCTTCCTTGGGTGACTGTGCTATTGGCATTTTCAGCTCTTCTACATGTATCTCCAACCTCCTACATGTAACCTCAGTCATGTTTTAATGGAAATGGTAGAAACACAAATGCACAGGCAAATTATATAAGTGTGTTTTTAAGCCTCTTCATGACTTCAAGTCTACTCACATCCACTGGTCATGAGTCACAAAACCAAGTTCAGATTCAAGAGGTGAGGTAGATCTTGTCCATAATGGTTTGACACTGGAAAGTTATATGACAAAGGATATGGATTAAAGCAGGGCAAAAAAATTAGAGCCAAATACTTCAATTTTCCATATTCACTATCCTTTTTATTGGGTTGGCCAAAAAGTTCATTTGGGATTTTCTGTAAAATGTTAACGGAAAAACCCAAATGAACCTTTTGGCCAACCCAATATTTTTAATCAGTTTATGATGTATAGAGCACAAATGTTTTTAAAATACCAGTTAGTATTTTGCTTGAATTTTGCCAAGAAAAATGACACAAAGACAATGACTGCAAAGCAAAAATGCATTTCCTACTTCTGATTTTTCTATTTCGAAAGACAGTTACTCAGAGGAACAAAAAAGTGTTCTAGAAATCTGTTTGGGGTGCATTTTTTGTGTGTCTAAGAACAAGCACATTCAATAGTCAAGGCAAATCTCTAACTGTCCCATTCAGTTATGTAGGACATATTAAGTTTCTGTAACATGTCACATGGTGCTATCTCTTGATTTGTACGTATATAAGTGTTTCAGTTGCAGTGCTGTGTAACTAACTGCCACAAATCTGAGTAGTCTGAAACAATGGCATTTATTTTGCTTACTAATCTATAATTTGGGCAAAACTCTGTGGGGATAGCTCATCTTTGTTCCACATGGCATGAGCCAGCTCAACTAGAAGGCTGAGGCTGGTTTGTTCACTTATATTCCTAGTGGTTGACACTAAGACTCAAATGATCAGGTAATGAAATTTGAGGGGCTACTTAGATATCTCTTTCTAATGCCATGTGGCTTCTTTAATATGTAAACTTCATGATAGATGTGCACCTATATGTCAGCTCACAAATCTCAAGGTCAGATCCCAAAAGAGAAGGAGAACCAGCTAGAAGCTGCATCACTTTTTGTTAGCCATGGAATCCATGAAGTGTCACTTCTACCACACAATGCATGTCACCATATATGATTGCTTTTTGAGGGGACAACATTCAGAATTCACCTTTTGATGGGAAGAGAATCGAAGTTCTGAAAGACTATGTAACACTAGATATTTTGCTGTGACCATTTTTGTAAAGTGCAATTAACCAATGATGCTCTAAGACAAGAGCCCTGTCACAGTGCCCACCCATATGGCTAGAGCAAGCTGCTCCCTCCCAGCACCATTCCATGGACTCTAGCATTTCAATTGATGTTTTGTACCTTTTATACCCTATAAAACAGTCACTGTGTGCTTCATTTCTTGAGGACCCTGTTCTCTTACAGGACAAAAGTCCTAGTAAGGGCTAATCAGATAAACACAGTCACTGAACATGTACAATATTTTAAAAATACATTAAGTTGTTGATATGTAGAAAAGAAAATGTATTCTTTCAGAATATATGGTGATGGATTTGAATTATTCTACTGAAGAAAATTGATTATCAGTTTCATAAAACATATCTGAAGTTAACTTATTTATTGCTTATAATTTCTCCCTAAAACTGCCCCCGCCCCACCAGAAAGTATGATCCAAGAGAACAGGAACCCGTACGTTTTGTTTTTACCAGTGTATTCCCAGTACACAGAACAGTTGAATGAATTAATAGCAAAATCAATTATGACTACAAACAAATAAGGGAGTTATTAGAGAAGTAAGGCCAGACTTTACACACAATGGATAACAAGAAAATCTGTTTTGTCAACAATTTGACAAAACTTGGATTAGAGTTCCCGCTATGGAGCAAATTTCTTTCTCTCTGCAGGCAAGAAAACTGAGGTCATTTTATTTGGACTCTTCATGAGTTAAGACACATACTATACTAAAAAATGAATTGATCCTTTCAATTATATTCCTCGGGACTGAAAAAATACTATAGAAACTTCTAGGGTGCTTATAAAAACATATTTAACTAGGCAGGAATCCAAAGACTCTTCACTGTCTCTGAAAGCTCTTAAAAGCTTAAATAAGCCATTTCTATTTCTATAAGAAGTTTTACCAGCTCTGTTTATGACTTGGACCAAGGATTATGTGGCAACAGAGTCCACTTAAAGTGAAGGCTCTAAACATCTGTCTCTGAGAGATTGTTTTAAGTGAACTATGGATGTGAAATTTAAACAACTGAAGTATCATAAGAATACCACTCTTTTTTATTTAATTGGAGATGATTATTAACATTCTAATGCAAATCTTTGTCACTTAAGATTAAGATTTTGAATTCTATAAGAAAAGAAGTTACATTGATGTGAACAAGCTTTCTACTACTATCATTTAGCATGAGGTGGGGAAGAGAGTATAAATGTCAGAGGAAGACACACTTAGATTTATATCACAGTTCCAACAACTATGACTCGAGTGTCTTTGGACAAAGTACCTAATCCTCATGAATCTCAATTGTTTTTCCCATTTTTTGGTTGCACCTATAAAGCTTAGCACACACTTTGGCTTTTAAGATTAAATGAAAGAGCATATTTAAGCATAAAACAGTGCCCAGTTAATAAATAGCAGCTGATCTCCAAATTCCTACTTATCGTAGATGCTTAATATTAAATAAATTACACACTTTTGGTAATAAAGAGAAATTTAGTTATTACCTCCCATAAAAGCCAGAAAAATGGAAGTTACACTTGAAATTTTACTTATCAGTCTTTCTCTAAGAATTGAATCTCAACTTCTAACAACACAGGCAACCATCCTGCAACAGTCAATCCCTTCTGCTGGTTGTCTTCCTCCTGGATGCCTGGGTTCAGGGCATCTCCTAGGCAGTCCCCAACCCCCTGTGCTTTATATCACAATACTGCTTACATTCTAATATTATTTCCCATTGGTTTCCCAAGTTCAAACATAGATTCTCTCTATAACAGTTGTAACAGTTTATTACTACTACATTGTACAGCCCACATCACAGTGCCTGGCACATAATAGGGGTTCAAAAAAGTGGTTCCAGAAAAAAAAAAAGGGGGGCTCCAGAATGGCAGAATTCATGGACGTGTCCCACTGTGCACACATCAGCAACCACACAGAAGCTTCATCAAAAGTGTCCATACTCACTACTATATATATAAAATAGGTAGCTAGTAACGACCTACTGTATAGTACAGGGAACTCTACTCAGTACTCTGTAATGGCCTATATGGGACAAGAATCTAAAAAAGATGTGTATATGTATAACTGATTCACTTTGCTGTACACCTGAAACTAACACAACATTGTAAATCAACTATACTCCAATAAAAAAAAGTGTCCACACTCACAGTTAGTATAATCACATCATCACGATCATTACCATCAAAATTCAATTGCATATGATATTTTTTAGCTTTTGTAAGTTATTGAATTTCCACCATTTCCAGTATCCAGCTCCATTTTACAGCAATCAGTCTTAAGATAAGTTTCTATCACCAATTTTCAGGTAGGTGGTTAAATGTGAGGGCCAGAGGGTCAAAGCAGTTTGTCTACAGTTATATGTACACTTAATAGCACTGATGCTTTCAGAACTCGTGTCCTACTTCTCGGGCCAGATCTTCCAGGATCACTTCAATTATTCCTAGGGATTCCTGCTCTGTAAGACTTATGAAAGGATTATTTAGGATGCAAGATTTTGATTCCTGACACATTATCATTTCTGTTCCCATGGGCTAAATAGACCAGGAATTAACATATTTTGTATGGATTAAAGCTTCCATTCAATATCTCTGTGGAGAAGGCCTTAAAGCATTATGTTCTCTTCCATGCATGCTGACTTGAGGAAAGCAGGAGAGAGAATGCTTATTTGTTGACATTTTGGTTTTGGTAAATAAAGTGACCTTTTTTTTTTTTTTTAGTATGCAGGCCTCTCACTGTTGTGGCCTCTCTCCTGTTGCGGAGCACAGGCTCCAGACGCGCAGGCTCAGTGGCCATGGTTCACGGGCCCAGCCCCTCCGCGGCATGTGGGATCTTCCCAGACTGGTGCATGAACCCGTGTCCCCTGCATCGGCAGGCGGACTCTCAACCACTGCGCCACCAGGGAAGCCCTAAAGTAAAGTGACCTTTATCTTCAGTCACACACTTGAATTTAAGTAAAGATAAGTGAAAGTCTAGAAAGCCTGGCTAAAAGCCAAGTATATTTTGAACGAAGTATGCCTTGTTCTCAGAGGAAAATACTCTTTACTTCTTCCTTCAGGCCTATTTTTCCTTTAAAATATCCAGATAATCATGAAAGATAGATTAGATAAACAATTCCTGACCCAACAGTTTCAGTTTTCTTTGCAAAAGCATTGATAATAGAATTGTTTCAAGAAAGCAAGTTCCTTGAGCAGATGTAAAACATCAAAGACTCTGGCCCGGCATCTTTGTGCATTTCTTCAATGGAGATGCATGCAGTGGTCCAGGCACTGTGCTAAGTGGTGGGGCTTCACAGAAGGCAAAAGACACAGTAATAATTTAGGCTTTTTAAAAAAAGCAAGACAGGGCTTCCCTGGTGGCGCAGTGGTTAAGAATCTGCCTGCTAATTCAGGGGACACGGGTTCAAGCCCTGGCCTGGGAAGATCCCACATGCCACAGAGCAACTAAGCCCGTGCGCCACAACTACTGAAGCCTGAGCGCCTAGAGCCCGTGCTCTGCAACAAGAGAAGCCATGACAATGAGAAGCCCGCTCACTACAACAAAGAGTAGCTCATGCTCACCACAGCTAAAGAAAATCCGTGCACAGCAGTGAAGACCCAACACAGCCATAAATAAATAAATTTTAAAAAAAAAGAAGCAAGACATAGTTCATTATTTTTATATCTATTTTAAGAGGACCTTCACTGACAGGTAATATTAAACCTACAGGCATAGATTCAGCTTTTATCTAGATAAACATGAGCTGTGCATTTGCTTGATGTCAGAGAAGTTTTGGTAAGGAACCAAGTACTGATTATCTTTCAGAACAAGCCAATGGACTTTTCAAATGAGTTCAGATGTCTATCTTTTCTAACACCAACGTGCCCATACATATTTATTATAGGTTATGTTCTTATTCTAATATTTAGGTGGGAAAGATTTGTATTTTATCTGCTCCAGAGATAGTTCATAGAGTTACAAGCATCTTTGCCCAAGTCTCACTTTTACCTCTGTTTTGCTTCCTGTACCCTGTTCCAGACCCTCTCCAGGGACATGGATCTTCCTCTGATGAAATATGGCTGTGATTACTGTCCTTAGCAGAAAGGTGACACAAAAAGGCCTCACATACTTATGTCTCAGTCTCAAAATTTTCTACTATTCCACTAATACATGACTAGTGTGCATGAGTGGCAGAAAGAGAGAGAGAGAAACCCCTTCTTTAATTTTTGATATTGCCAATCCCTACCCTCTTTGGAGCATCTCAACGTCTACACATAGAACATGGTATCCCTCTAGGATCCCCACCACTCACTTCACCCAGACAATGGCACATAATAATCCACAGAGTACACTGTTTGGTCTCTGAGGGATTATTCTCAACATCCCATAGGGCTTTATCAGAGTAGTCCAGGAGTGGGTCTCTGATGTTTAATTTTATGTGTCAACTTGACTGGGTCACAGAGCACCAGATATTGGGCAAAACATTATTCTGGGTCTGTGAGGGTGTCTATAGAGGAAATTAACATTTAAATTTGTAGACTGAGTAAAGCAGATTGCCCTTCCAGTGTGGGCAGGCTTCATCTAATCCATTGAAGGCCCGAATAAAACCAAAAAGCAAAGTTAAGAGAAATGACTTTCTTTGCCTGACTCTCTTCGAGCTGGGACAGTGGCCTTGTATTATCTTTGGACTTGGACTGAACCTTAAACCATTGGCTTCTCTGTCTTCTCAAGTCTTTGGACTCAGACCAGAACTACAGATTTAGGGACTTCTTAGCCTCCATATTCATATGAGCCAATCAATTCCTTATAATAAATTTCTCTCTCTCTCTCCTCTCTCTCTCTTCTCTTTCTGTCTCTATCTGTCTACTCTGTCTCTCTGTTTTTCTCTCTTTCAGATAGATAGAGGGATAGAGATGATAGAGATAGAGACAGAGATAGAGATATTCATATCCTATCTGTTCTGTTTCTCTGCAGAATACTAACACAGGGTCCAATCCCACTAGAAGTACTGCAGCCAGTGTGAGGTGAAAGTATGTGCCTTTTAAAAAACTTTCTTCTGGCAAATTTTAATTATTGAGCAAAGCACACACACTTGCATTTACATATATACTACAAATACCTTGTGAAACCATATAAAGAAGAGAACTATTTTTTCAAAGATCATGTAATCCACAGACATTCCTATGGACCACAAATAGAGTATATCTTTCACATTACCCCACAGAGTAGTTTTAGTTCCATTCTTTATCCTTCTCCTTTTCCATATTCATTTTCAGCCTGTGCACTGGAAACTTTAATTTTAGTCTTTATTTGTAATACTTTTTTCAAAACCTTGGAGCCATCAACACTGCCCACCCCCAATATAAGGAGTCACTCCTTCATCTGCACAAGCTGGGCAGAAGCTTTGCAATTTGAACCTTTTCCCCTTGGAGATAGAAGCTGAATTATTTGACAGTTGTGTTTTTCCTCCCAAAAAACTCCATATGTGAAAGGGAAACAGCATAATAAGAGTGTATTTTGCCCATTCCAGAGAAAACCTTCATGGGTCCCAGAATCTCAGAGCTTCATGACAGACTCTCCTTACACTCAGGCCTGGGCATACCCCTGTTGGCAGGATGCTACTTACTGTCACAAATTCTATGACTGTATCATTATGACAATATAAGCACACTGAGGACAGGGATTTTATCTGTTTTGTTCTTTGTCTTATGCCCAACTTTTAACATAGGGCCTACACATAATTTTTACTCCCTAAATAAGCTCAAATGAATCACAATAATTCATACATTCAAGACATTTCCTAAGGGCACATTAGTGCCAGGAACTGCGAGAAAAAAGTGAGGAGAATGTGCAAGAAAGCATACTGAGATGAATAAAGTAGTCTTAAAGTCCAGTCACAGACATAGAACTAAAATGCCAAGTGTTGGCTAAAGAAAAAGAAATAGTGTCTAGGAACTTCTATGGCCCAGCATCATTTTCTGTCTTGCAGCTCATATTTGAAAGACAGATTGCATTTTTTTCTCAGTTCATCTTTTTTTTTTCTTAACATCTTTATTGGAGTATAATTGCTTTACAATGGTGTGTTACTTTCTGCTTTATAACAAAGTGAATCAGCTATACATATCTCATCTTCCTTTTATGTGCTATTAAACAATGAGGCAGAGCATTTTATCCTATTTTCATCAAAAATTTTAGTTCTAAAGTTTTCAATGAATAGAAGCATTAGAATTGAATTATAAGAAGAATAGATGTACCACAGCAGTACTACAGTAATTTCAGAGTGATTTTTTTTAAAGATAGATTATTAAATTTAACCACATTGTGTCATGTGGTTATTAGTCCACTTGGTATTCATCTTCAAATACTATTTTTTTAATGAAAGAAATGCCAATTCAGCCATTTGGGGATATTTATTATAATGATGGTTTATGGGAAAACAAACTACCTGATTGTTAAAGGATTTTAAATCTATTAAAGTGGATGACAGAAAGAGAGACCGAGTGAATATCGGCAAAAATTATACATTGTTTCCTGGAGAGTAACTAAGAAAATTGGAGTCATTAGAATTTAAAGGTTATTTCCAATAAATACTAGTAGGTTCAAAAGAGTTGAATGGGAAATTAAGAGAGGTAAAGACACAAAGATTAACTCCCATGTGAAAGTAAACTTTAAATTTTGTAATATCTTGTTTGCAAACTCTGGCATTTTCTTGTCAAAGAACATAAAAGTAATAAAAATAATTAATATTTGCTTAGCATTTGTACTATGTCAAGTTCTGTGCTGATTATAAATGATGAAATTTAAACTTCAAAACAAACGTATGAGGTGTTTACTTCTTATGCCTATTTAATGAATGGGCTATAGTGGAAAGTTCATACTGGTTAGGTAACAGTACAAGGCCAGGAAGAGTCAGAACTTAGGTTTAAAACTATTCAGTCAACTTTCTTATTCATCAGGTTAAATTGCCTCTCACAGTGGAAAAGAGGGAGAAAAAAGGAGGAAGGAGTAGAAAGAAAGATTGTAGGTAAATGCATGGCTCTGAGGGATATTTTTTGTCCTCGATTCTATCAGTTCAGGCAGCAATTTTGTATTTAAAGCATCGATCTCTTGCTCACTAATTTTGGACCTTACAACGGCTCTCATTCTGGTCTCTCTTCTTGGTTCTGAGCCCAGGTATTTCATAAATATCTCAAGCATGCTCCACTGCCACACAGCAATGCCAGCATACTCTTACCTTCTTACCCCAACTCCCAGAACCTTAGCCCAAGTTCCAGGCCTTCTTAGGTGCCTAGAATGAGCATTCAAGGGCATTTTAATAACTGGACAGTCCATTGCAAGTATCTCTAGGAAGTTCATCAAATGGCCTATGCCTTAAGTCTCCACGTTGCCTTCCATGCACTAACAAGCAGACAAACAAAACAAACCCAAAACTTTACATACAAAAGATAGTTCTCAGTGAATCAGAAGAGTTGCCTAGTTTTATTATTGTTTTTAGTTAAGTATTCCAGCTGTGACTGTAGAGTGGCCAGCCTTTTCTTAATCAATCAAAAATCTTTTTGGGCTCACTTTGCAGAAAGAAACAGATTTGCCACTGCTGTTTCATTTTGCTTTTCACTTGTGCTATTGTCCATCAATCCTTTTCAGACTCCTAAAAGTAAGTAAAATATAGCTTTGCCAATATGGGATTACATTTATCTGCTGTTTTAAATTGCCCTAGTCCAGCACTTTTATGTAATTATTTCCCTTGATTATTGAATCATATTTCCAAGATTCAACTCTTAAAAGAGAATATCAAAAAAGAATTTCTTTAAAAAGGAGAAACACATCGGCTTTTGAAAGAAAAAATATTATTATGTTTCTGTGTACTTCTCTAATGTTTAATTCCAAAGAAACAGTGTACTGCAATCAAGAGTTTATAGACAATATTCAGAAACCAAGTGTATCATCTTTATAAACAAATATCTGTCTGAAGGAATAGTTTGATAAACGGAGTTTCAGATCTCTGATGATATAGAGTTGGGTGTTCTGCTGCAAAAGAATAAACTCAATAATACCAGGTGACTGTAAGTATGGAATAGAATCATAATTCGATCTGGACCTCTGGGTCACAATACGACTTTCCCGGGTCTTAGTCATTTTTGTGTTTGTGGGTCGTTTCTTCAACTAAACAATAAAATTGCATTTTATGATTGTTTTCATACAAAGGTGAATGTAATCCAGGCTGGTGATATTTACTTTTCTGATTTTACAATAAATTAAAGCATTCCTGTGCACCTTTAAACTTATCACGGGTCCTAAGATGCTATAGCATCTTACCTACTGAACCTAAGGGGTAAATTGGCACTCCTGGATTGGTTCAGGGTCAAGGTAGGAAGCTACACACATAGTATGGTTTAGATGTCGTTTTGAGATTCTGACTTTCCAAACTGCCCAGTTTATTTTAGCACAGCTCTCACTTGATAGTTGGTCTAAGATATTTAGTTTTTACGTTGCTCATTTGAATAGAGATCTGTGGACAGTATGACGGTATCATTCAACCTGAGGCAATAGGAATTTTCAAGACGCATTTTCTTGTTAGTTCGGTGGAGCTCTCAAATTCAGTTTTTTCAAATGATCTAATCAGGACCTTTGAAGGAATAGTGTTCAGACATTACAGGTTGACATGGGAGTGATTGTGCAGAGGCTCTGGAAAACTGGGAAAGTGGTATCTAGAGTATGCTTCTGTCCATTTCCAAAACCTGCTGTATCTACAGTCTAACTTTCTCAACTCAGTTAATATCAATCCTGTCCTTCCAGATGTTCAGTCAAAACCTTGGAGACATTCTTGACTCTTTTCTTTTTCTCATACACCACATCAATCAGTTAAGAAATCACATCGTCTCTACTTCAATAGACTCAACACTTCTCTCTAATCCCATTGCTATCACTTTCTGGATTATCGCAATAGTCTCCTAATTGGTCTCCCAGTTTGTATCCTTTCTCCTTTCCTGGCCCTTCTCAACACAGAGGCCAAATGTTTCTTTTTTTTTTTTTTTTTTTTGCGGTATGCGGGCCTCTCACTGTTGTGGCCTCTCCCGTTGCGGAGCACAGGCTCTGGACGCGCAGGCTCAGCGGCCACGGTTCACGGGCCCAGCCGCTCCGCGGCCTGTGGGATCTTCCCGGACCCGGGCACAAACCCGTGTCTCCTGCATCGGCAGGCGGACTCTCAACCACTGCACCACCAGAGAAGCCCCAAATGTTTCTTTTAAAAAGTAAGACATTCATCTGTTTCATACTCCTCGATGCCAGTCTTTTTGCCAAAAGTAACAGCCCAAGTCTTTACAATGCCTTACACAGCTGGACACAATCTAGTCCCACTTTTCTTCCTAATGTCACCTCTTATTTCTCTCCTCCATGATCACTACATGCTAGAACTATAAGGCTTCTGGAATCCTCTCTCTGCCTCAGGTTTTGGCATTGAATGTTCCCTCAGATTCCCTTGTTGGTCCATCTCTTCCCTCCTTCAAAGCATGCCTACATCATTTTCTCAGTGAGACTGATAGCATCCACCATTTTTACCCTCTGCCCTAGACTCCTTAATTCTCTTCCCAGATCTATTTTGCCACAGCATTATAACCTCTTAACATAACATATTTTATTATCTATTATTTATTGGTTGCTATTTGTCTCCCCCAAAACAGAGATTACTGCCTGATTTTATCGCTGATGTATTCTTAGAACCTAGGACCATTCCTGACACATAACAGATATTCAATACATATTTATTAAGTGATTGGAATAAATGAATGTGGAGACACCAGATTGATGGGTACATAGTTAGTTGGACCTTATGCATTGTCTCCTAAAGGAAGAGGGTGTTTGGTCAGTTTTAATGTATTACCTGGGAATGGTGCTGGAAACTAGTATTATAATGATCTTTATACAGTTTGCTCAGGTAGAGCATATATACAAGTTTGATTGGATAGAGCCTTTTTTATTCTTCTAATAATTATCTGTAATCCTAATTCAGAATGCAAAGGTCCCTGTGAGTCCTTGAAGCAAAGATTATTCCAACAATTTCAATGATTTGCAATGATGGACGTTGCTGCACTTAGCATTGCCCAAATTGAAAACAGACCAAGATAGAAGGGAAGATGGGGTGTCTGGCCAGAGGGTCACTGATGCCAGGGGAGAGAGTTTTTTGGTTATTGCTTTCTCTATCTTATGGATGCACCTGGAAACATTGTATCATTATGCTATCCTAGCTGAAAGTAAAATCTATGGAAGCATGGCTATGTCTTGGATAACAGTATTTGGGAACATAGAGCTCCAAATTTTAAGAGACTGCTTCAAAATGTTAAAAATGCTTTAACCATTTTAGTAGCTATTTTAATAGTTTAATATTAAACTGTTTTTAAGAATACTTTGGGAGCATTCATCAGGAGATTTGGGGTTATGCTTCTAGGTACTATATAAAGAACTTCTGGGATTTTGTGAGGAAGCCAAAATTCCAACAGGATAAACTGATAATAGTGCAGAGGTTACCTTAAAAAAACCAAAGTCCGTATCTTACTTCAGAAAACAAACTTGTAAAGAAGCATTGTATTAAAATAGAAGAGATTAATTGGTCAGCACAGTCATTCTCTCCTTTATAAAGTTCCAGGGAGGAAGGATGTATATTGATTACCCACTTCTGTGCAGTAGATCTCTCTCTCTTTTTTTTTTTTATTTTTAAGTATAGTTGATTTACAATACTGCATTAGTTTCAGGTATACAGTATCATGATTCTGGTTTTTTTTGTGTGTGTGTGTATTATATTCCATTATAGGTGGCTACAAGATATTGGATATAATTCCCTGTGCTATACAATAAATCCTTGTGGCTTACCTATTTTATGTATAAATTTGTATCTGTTAACTCCATACTCCTAATTTGTCACTTTCCTCCACCTTTGGTAACCATAATTTTGTTTTCTATGTCTGTGAGTCTGTTTCTGTTTTGTATACAGATTCCTTTGTATTATTTTTTAGATTCCACATATAAGTGATACTATGTATTAGAACATTCTCTCTCCGTTTTGTTTGGAAGCTCACGATTTTTTTTCATGACTTTACACTCATAATCCTTTTCTAATTCTATCCCCTCCTGCATGACTGTAAACACCCTGCAACAAACATGTCATTATAAACACTGAACAGGCTGTGCACATAGCTATTCTTATCCTAGATTTCCATTCACTTCACTCTGGGCCTGGCCTTCCCATTCTCTAAGGCTCACCTAAATTACCTTTTCCTTTCTAACATCTGTAATATCTGGGTGAGAACATTTGAATCTTTGCTTTGAGTTCTGGTGGCACGTTCCATTTACTTTTGGCGCGCACATCACTCTGCCTAGCATTAGAGTCAATATTTTACAGGTTTGTCTCACCTGCTGGTAGTACAACCCTTGAAAGCAAAGTTAGTCTACTTCCTAATTTTATAACCTAACTGCTTAATACTATAACAAGGCTCCTGTGGTTATATGGTTTTATGCTGACCTTAAATGTAAGATTTATGGGCTTCCCTGGTGGTGCAGTGGTTGAGAATCTGCCTGCCGATGCAGGGACACGGGTTCGGGCCCCGGTCCGGGAAGATCCCACATGCCGCGGAGCAACTAGGCCCGTGAGCCACAACTACTGAGCCTGCGTGTCTGGAGCCCGTGCGCCGCAACAAGAGAGGCCGCAATAGTGACAGGCCCGTGCACTGTGATGAAGAGTGGCCCCCACTTGCCACAACTAGAGAAAGCCCTCGCACAGAAACGAAGACCCAACACAGCAAAAGTAAATTAATTAATTAAAATATTCAGGGGACAAAAAACTTTAAGATGTATAAGGCCAATAAATGTCTAAAAAAATAAAAAATAAATAAGTAAATAAATGTAAGATTTATAAGGAGCCTGAGATACAGCTTCAGAAATTCAAATCCAGTAACTGCCCCCCCATTCTTGGTTTTGCTTTCCACGGTTTCTGTTATCTGATGTCAATGGAGGTCCAAAAATAGTAAATGGAACATTCCAGAAATAAACAACTTATAAGTTTTAATTTGCATACCATTCTGAGTTCTGTGATGAAATGTTCCACTGTCCCACTTCTGCCCCACTGGGATTCCCCAACCATCAACATCATCTGCTCCTGACATCAAATCATTGACATCATTATGGCTCAATGATCCAGGATCACCCGATGCAGACAGTCCTCCTTCTAATGTGTTATCAGAAGATCAGTATCCATGGGGGGTTGGCTCCAGAACTTCCCATGGATAACAAAACCCGTGGATGCTCAAGTCTCATATAAAATGGTGTAGTACAGTCAGCCCTTTGTAATTGAGGGTTCTGCATCTGTGCATTCAACCAATCACAGATCAAGTCCTCAGGTGCGGAACTGCCAACTGAAGTAGCTTAATGCTACATCACAATGCCTGCTTCATTCACCTCATTTCACCTCATCATGTAGGCATTTGATCATCTTACACCATCACAAGAAGAAGTGTGAGTACGAAACAATAAGATACTTTGAAAGAGACCACAATCACATATCTTTTATTACAATATATTGTTATAATTGTTCTATTTTATTATGTTATTGTTGTTAATTTCTTACTGTGTCTAATTTATAAATCAGACTTTATTATAGGTATGTATGTATAGAAAAATAAAGTATATATAAGGTTCAGTACTATCCATGTTTTCAGACATCCACTGGGGGTCTTGGATAGTATCCCCTGCTGATAAAGGGAAATGACTGTAACTACTCTTGAAGAGAGGTTAGATTTACTTAAGTGACTTCAGAAGTAGTGTTTGGGAAGATGGGTGGAAAGCCAAAGAAAATTTTAACAAATGCTGAAGATGCTCAAAACTGGAATGAATATTCTTAATAGTATAATAGAGATATTCTAATTTATACGAAATGAAGACTTGTCAGAAATAGTAAGAATCCATTAAGGCTTCAAGCATTCTGTTACTTAAAGGTTTCTCCCATATCTGATTTTTTATGACTCTATGATTCTGTAATTCATGTCAATAGAAAGCATGCTTTAAAGTGTTAAGGTAGAATCATCTTAATTCAGAGGTTTGTTTGGAGAAGAAAATGATATACTGCATGTGGAAAATGCCTAGGATCATGCATGCACATAGTAAGTATATTTTCAACAAATCTGAGAAGCAGTGTAATATTTTCAAAAAATTCAATGTATCTTTAGAATTGTTCCACACTATCTATTCAGGCATCAAGAGTCTCTTTAAGATTAAAAATCAGGTAAAATATCTCTTGAATCCGTGTCCTTGTACATTTACTAATTTTTCCTGGAAAAAACTTTACCCAACTCGAGGTCTGACTACAGCCTCTAGATTTTTTTTTTTTTTATGCTGTACGCGGACCTCTCACTGTTCTGGCCTCTCCCGTTGCGGAGTACAGGCTCTGGACGCGCAGGCTCAGCGGCCATGGCTCACGGGCCCAGCCGCTCTGCGGCATGTGGGATCTTCCCGGACCGGGGCACGAACCCGTGTCCCCTGCATCGGCAGGAGGACTCTCAACGACTGCGCCACTAGGGAAGCCTGATCTTCAGCTTTTTAATCCAAATTTCATGTCATCTATGGAAACTTCTGGAATCTCAAGACTGTGTGTCCTTCCTATGTCATCTTGTAGCACCCTATAATTAACATTAGTATCCAACTTAATCACGCAGCGTTTAATTGCCCCTTTACTTGCTTGTCCTATCCACTTTGTTTTAAGTTCTTGGAGGTTACCTTATGTGTCTTATTCCTTTCCACGCCCCAGGGCCTAATACCCTGACTAAATAATAGATGTTTCAGCTGTATGTGGAATGTGGAAAGGTATACATGAACCAGTGAAAAAAATCTCTTCGGTTTGTTGTGAGAACAAAATCCCTTTATGTAGATGAAAACATATTTTGTAAACTCTAGCTTGTGATTTTATTATGGTTGCAAATACTTTTCTTCATGTCCTCTGCACCTAGCATTTTCCCTATATGCAGTTTATGTATAATAAAGATGTCTGAATAAATGAGTGACTAAAATAGAAAGTCCTATGGTTTAAAAAAATAACATAAAGTAAGTTATTAGAGCATAAAAACATGTTATTGTAATATTGTTCTTTTTGAGCCAAATTAAGTCACTTTGCAACATGCATTTCTTTACTCAGCTGAAAATATTCACTCTGCAAGTTTTAAAATGGCTTTCCCTTCTATTTGTCTTTTCCTTCTCATGAATTAGGCCAGCACACATCATTTCTATACTACCCAATGCCAACTTTTAAGCTGTTTCCATTATACATTCATTCCAATAGAAATAATGACTTCCATTTACCACAGTGTCAGAGGTCAGTGAAGGCAAATCAGCTGCAGCTGTATTGTTTTATAACAGAAGATAATGTTTTCCCCATTGTAGTTACAAGTGTGATTTCCTCAGAGTTCAAATACTCTTGGAGCTAAAATGTGATTTGATGTCTAATGGTCAGCTCACGTTCTGGGGATTAAGTTAATTAAAACAGTTGCCCTACTCTATTATAGCTCCCTGTAGACTAATTATTAAAGTGCCAAGAACCATGACAGCCCTACAGCAATTGAAAGTCACAAAGGGAGTTGCTTATATTACGGGAACTCCAGAACTCAGTAGATTATTGTCGGTAGTAAAAGAACATGCACACTGACAAGTAGATTACCTTCTCCACAGCCACTGAGCTATTATAAAATATACAAAGGAAAAGCCAAATGCACAAGCATTTGGATTCATAGCCTTTAGAATCTGCAATTTCCAAAGCTAGTCAAATATCAGAAAAGCAGTTTGGTAAAGTGCAAAGAGCTCTGTTAAGGGAATCTGGAGCGTAACTTTGAGTCCCAGCTCTCCCTCTAACTGTCTGGGTAAGCTCAGATAATTCCCTTCAAATGCCTCATCTCTAAAATGAAGGAAATATATGTGACCAGTGATTCCATCTTAACATATTTTGAGTTAAGTCTTTTACCAACCAGCATCTTTGGGTAGAAGGTACAAGGGGTACCATGAAGTGGTGAACGCAGTGTCTAAATCACTAGACCTTCTCCTTTTCAGAAATCTTCAAAGAGCTTTGCTTCATAGAATATACTTTAAAAGCTTTGTGTAAAATAGCTAGTGGGAACCTGCTGTATGGCTCAGGGAGCTCAGCTTGGTGCTCTGTGATGACCTAGATGGGTGGAATGGGGGGGGAGGGAGGTCCAAGTGGGAGGGGATATATGTATACGTATAGCTGATTCACTTCATTGTACAGCAGAAACTAACACAACATTGTAAAGCAATTATACTCTAATTTTAAAAAAAAAGCTTTTTTATTCTTTCCTGGTACAGAAAGGAGATGCTTGATGTTGTTTTTGTTTTTATTTTTGGTTTTCTGGTGAATCCCACAGAAGTCGTAAGCAAACAGATTTACATTTTTTTTTATTATATGCTTTTATGTAACATACGTGTTTTCTTTCCACAATAAGTCAGTAATAATCACAATAATAAATCAAAAGTTTTTATACCTGTATTAATATAATAGAAAGAGCATTGGTTATAAAGTTAGACTGACCTAGATTTTAATTCCAAATTTAATAGCTTTGTGGATTCAGGACAAATTGTTTTTCCTCTTGGAATTTTGGTCCACATTTATGATAGATAGATAGATAGATAGATAGATAGATAGATAGATAGATAGACAGATAGAGATAAAGATATCCCACCTCATAACTCTATTGCCAGAATTTAGTAGGATACAACCACCCACACATCATGCAGTGGGCAGTTAAACTTATTTTCCTTCCACCTGCATAGAGCAAAGAGATAATATCCTTTTTACAATATGCTTAATATAATCAGATTTTATTTTATTTATGAAGGCTGGGCTGTAGTTCAAGACATTTAATAGATGAGTACATGGCATTTCATGTTGTATTCTGATTTAAAAATGCCATTATCACTGGTATAGGAACACAAATTTTGGAGACTGCTGGGATGAGTAAAATCAAGGCAAGGAATTGGATAGATCCATAGATAATTATTCTCTCAAGGTTATCTATGAGCTATCACAACCATCAGGTATTTGGCTACCTATATTACATGCAGTTGATTTTCCAGCCTGCAAGCCATTAAGATATAGGACTTAGGTATTTTCATTTTGGATATGTCAGTACAGAAATATTTGTTTTAAATCAGCTTTTTATATTAACTTTTCATTTATGTAAGTTTAATATCAACTGGTAATATTATTGTTACTTGTCAACCAGCAAATCCGTTTTGGAATCATTTTGTGTAGTCAATAAATCATCTTGTAAAATCCCTTTTCTCACTAGAGTTAACAGCAATACCTATTAGGAAGCAGCAGTTCTCATTATTACTCCAAAGGGTGCCAGGGCATCAAAGTATATAAGCTGTGGCAGAGCTCATTCAAGGTAAGAAATCTGTTTCCAGCACTAAAATAGGGGCTGAGAAACACCAGAGACCAAATATAGTTTATCTAAAGTTATATGTGTGAACTGATATTCAATTATTGATATAATCTTGCCCTTCACAAATATACAAAGTAAATGGCTTAATTTACAGAGGTCTATACTTTTTAAAAGGCTACACTTGTGTAAAAAATCTTTTAAAACAGATTCTTCACTTATTCTGATCATAAATCTAGATATTCAGAAATTATATCCTATAATATCATTGATTTCTTGATTAGTGGTAGATTTGTTATAAAATTTAATAACAAGTTTATTTATATCTGAAAACATGCAGCTAGAATAACCTCAAGATTCATTCTGATTGGGTCTTTCAGTCAAGTCAAGGTGCAGGATACATTTATTTTCTAGGAAGCATGGGTCACAAAAAAATTAGTACTCATAGTTTCCAAGTGGATAGAGATTAGGATGATGGTTCCCAAAGTAACAAGTGAAATAACTCCCAAAATCTACCTGTTGATTCAATGGCTTTTTAAACAAAGCCCAAACTGGGGTAATTTCACAGTTATCTTACTATCATTTAAAATTTTTAATCTGATTGTGCAAATTGATTAATGTTGGTCATGTTTTAAAATATGCAAAAATGAATAGATCCAAAATGGCATCAGTCTCTTCATTTGGGCAAACATAATGATAGATAACTAATGTCACACAGCCTATTTGACAATAGCGTTATTATCTATTATTAGCAAGGTTTCAATCAGCCATGGCCCATTGCCTACCTGGATTGATCACATTAACTGGATAATTGCTGACTGTTCACTTCATATTGTCTCTATAATAAATTATTGATGTTTTCCAGGTATGCTGGTGGGATAACTAACTTGGTTTACATTTTCTATTCCTCTAAATATTTAATAGAACATATCACACTGAATAACCTTGTTCTTTCAAACCTAGGATATGTACCTATATGTTTATTTAGACTTCATGGAAGAAAAGGAGAAAAAAAGAGAATACTAAGCTGATTTATTCCCTAACATAGGCCTATTTCTTTCTTCCAAATTTGGTTAGAACTCTTCTCAAGATGAATGGGAAGTTCAGTAAGCTTTAGAGGGGGTCTTGGCTGCAGCAGATTAGATGGAATTTTGACAGCTGTGGAGATCCATGATTTCACAGGCAGTCTCTGGCCATGCCTGTTGGCATTTTAGCTCCTAATTGAGACCCCTTCAATACCTAACATGGCTGCCATAGAAAGATTGCTACTCATAAACTATCTTTTTTATATAGAAGCCTCTCATCTTCAGTCTGACATGAATCAGAGTGAGCATCAGGGACTCAGAGAGGAGAGGAATTATTTAGAGAGCTGTGTTAAATCACCATCCAGAATTTTACATAAAGCAACATAAGACATTGGAAGTATCAGGCAACTGGGTTTTGATCACAACAACAAAAGTCTAGTTTTCAGCTCTGGGCCATTGCCTTCTGAAAGAACTGTCTGAAGAATAATAGAAAGCAGAGAATGCTCAGAATAAGTTGTCTCCATAGCCTCATTTTCTGTGACTGTCTGTCTCTGTCTCTTTCTTTCTCTCTCCATAACTTCATTTTCCCAGATTGCTGGAATTTTATTATTTTTTCATTTTTACACCATTTAAATATATTCATTCTACTTATTGCTGAATTTCCTATATAATTTACAGAAAAACAATGCACTTTTTTTTTGCTAAACTTATATTTGGCCATCTTGCTAAAGAATTACTAAGTTGGTGAACAAAATAATAATCTGTAAAAATACAATAGACTTTTCAGAGATACAGCAAAATTGTGAATCTCAAATTTTCACATGCTATCCAATGTACATAGAATGGCTGATCATAGAGTAGTTGTAAGCACAACAAAGGGGCAATTCAGACATTGTCTGAGGACACATGGCTGTGATGCACTGAACAGCAGAGAAATCACTGAGGTGTGTGGTGGTGAAACTTGCTGGAATCTACCATTTTGGGTTTGTGGGAAAGATGTCCCCAAATATAATTGCCTGAGGGTAGTGTCAGAAGTTCTTGATACTGCTGAGCTGAACACAGTGCTCTGCAGGAATCCAGGTGCTGGAGAAAATTATTATGCTACAGAAGGTTGGAGCTGGAGAAGCCTCCCATGCTGTAGGAGCCAAATTCTGGAACAGTCCTTTGCCCTACAGGAGCCTGCTGAGACAGCATACTGGAAGCAGGGAGAAAAACCTTTCTCTTATAATGTCTCTTCAGTGCCCTCTCCTGCAAAGGTTAACACATTCCAGCTAACAAAGAGCTCATCTCATTTAAAGAGCTCATCCTCATTTTCTTATAACCAACAAGGAAGGGTGAATTTGCAATTGCAAGGAAATAAATTGATGATTGGCATGTTATTGTGAAAATAAAAAGAAATAAGTTTTGAGCAAAGATATGAAGAGATTGAAGGAATTATCCAGAAGAGTATATTTCCAGGCAGAGGGGGGACATCTTGGAATACGCTTGGTGTTACAGAGAAACAGAAAAGGATCAATATGGCTGGAATAGAGTGAAAGATAATGAAATGATATCAGACAAAAAGAGAAAGGGAAAATAGCAACTGTATCATGTAGGGCATTTTATACCTCTGTAAGATGTTGACTCTGAGTAAACTAGAGAATGATTACAGAGTTGTTGTTGCATTTTTTAATTTTAAATACAATTTTAAAGGTTACTTTCCATTTACAGTTATTATAAAATATTGGCTATCTTACACTCAATAGTTTGTGCCTCCCTCTCCCCAATCCCGATGTTGCAAAGTTTTGAGCAGAAGCTATGATTTGACTTTCATTTATGATATTAACTCTGACTGCTGTTTGGGGAGCAAATTATAAGGAATGGGGTCAATTATAGTGAGAAGAATATCTGTCAGAAAATTAGTGCACTAAGCTAAATGAAAATTAATGATGGCTCAGGTGGAAGTGTTAGCAGTAGAGGTTATGAGCAGTGGTGGGCTTTTAGATATACTAAAATTTGGAAGAATCAGTAGATTTTCATGGTAAATCGAATGTGGAGCCAGATGGCTTCAAGGTTTTTGGTCTGTGCAGCTAGAATTATGGAATTGTCATCAACTTAGATTAGAAGACTTCCTTTGAGTGGAAGGGGGGAAACATTCAGAATTCAGTTTTAGTCATACACATTTTTATATATCTACTAAATATCCATTTGGAGATGACAAGTAAAAGTCAAGTAAGCTGCTGGATATACACATCCATATATCAGCAAAAAATCTGAGCTGGAGATATAAATTTTGGATTTCAGGGCATATAAATGTATTGTTTAATGGCATGCAACTAGAGAAGGTCACTAATAGAGTAATGGCAGACAGAGATGAGTTGAGATATAAGAACTAACTCAGGAGTTCTCCAATGTTGAGAGGTTTGAAAGAGTTGAGAAGGTAGTACATAAACTGAGAAGAAGCAGCCAGTGAGACAGAACAAAAACCAAAAATGCATGGTGTCCTGAAATCCAAGTGATATGGTAAATCAAGGAGGAAAGCATGGTCAACTGTTTTATCTAAGTAATACTTTATGATTGAGCATTAAATATAATAAAGGTTATTAATGGCCTTGAAGAAAGCAATTTCTGTATACTAGTTGGAGCAAAATCCTAACTGATATATCAGAAGGTATCATTATTTTGCATACTATGTTAATTCCTCTATTTTGTAAAGTATAGCTTAAGATTTACATCACACTTTAGATGTAAAATAGAATGACATTTCTGTGCTTTGGGGGTTTTTTTTTGTCTGCTGTACTCTGTCAGGTATTGATATGTGTTACAAAAACAAAAAATTCTGGTTATTTTCCTCATTTTGTTCACTTATAAAATTAAATTATTAAGAAAATCATATGTTAAAAGTTGAAATTTTTCATATAAAAATCATTAATGGATTACTTATTTTTGACAAATAATTTTGGAAATTAAATTTTAAAACAAATATTACCTTAAAATAATACATCATTTAAGTTTCAAATTTATTAGCATGATATTGTAAAAATCAGTTTTTGACTATTTTAGTGTCAATGTGCATTTGTCTGAGGCCTTACTTTCTGCATTTTGATTACATTAATCTAACTAATTTATATATTCTTTTGTTTGGTCAAAGAAGGGTTTTGAACATTTTAATAATCCTACTTTAAAAAATCTATTTAATTGTTAATGTCTAGCTTTGTTCTTATTACCATTTCTGCTTTCCTTAATCATCTTTAATTTTATGATTTATATATTTCATTTCTTTTTTTGGCTTCAGTAATGAAAGTGTTGAATTCTATGAATATTATGCTAGACATACTTCTTACAACAGTCAATAGATTGTGATCTATAAAACAGAGCTATCATCCTCATGATTGGCTTAAAATGTGCATGCATTTTGCACTATTAAATTGAACAGTAAAGAAGTTGGGCAGGCTACAGATAATCCTGATATAATCTCATCCTATGAAAGCCAGCACTGATGCTAGAAATGAAGATGGGGGCGATCTTAGGGCAGCTGTGTTTGGAGCAGGTCAAGCCAGAGTAAATCTCCTACTTAAGATGACCAAAGAGTATACTCCCCTACCAAGCTCTGAAGAACTAAACATGCTTCCCACTAGAAAGCTACCATTTGTTGTCTGACATACAGAGGACATCAATGATTATTAGCATCCACCAAAAGAGAAGCAACAGCCAAAAAAGATGTTACATAGGCCGTCAAGTATATCAGGTAACCTCTAAATTTTCTCCTACTCTTAGATGATTGAGACAGAAAAGGGGAGAAAGGAAGAATAGCTAGCAGAATCCATCACTACTATACACATACACACAGGTGCATAGACACATACATATGAACACACACATAGCAGTGGGCTGAGAGAAAGGAATAGGTGAGTGTATATGTGACTGACTGGAATTTTTAACTTGAATGAAAGTTTGTTTTTTGTTGTGTTTTAAATGACTAAAACTGCTATGGAAGCCCCTGACTGATCAAACAGTGATAAGAAATTGAGATGCACAGAGTATTATCCAAAGAAATATCGGGAAAAAATAATTTCATATCTTCACACTACCAAATTAAGGTCATTTAAAAACTGGGTTGCATCTTCAAGAATGTAGTGTTTTCAGAACTTTACGAAAATGTTATAGAAAGATTTTGTAAAGTAATTCCTTTAGTTAAAAATGAAAGTGAGAGATCCCATGATTCTGCTTTCGGTAATTCCAAGAACATTTAGATTCTCTTTTCAATTTTCCTTTCCATTTTGACTATGAAGGCAGGTGCCATGTGCTCTAGGGGCACGAATTCTGTAAGTTGGCTTTTTGTTTTTTCTGTAGCTTTTGGCATACCTACGGCTGCTAGCTTCCCCCTAAATGCCTAGTTTAGCACAACTTAGTTTCCCATCTGTTTTTTGTTTTTTCATTTTGCATATGCAGCATTGCATTGTGGGTAAAAGGCTGGCAAGACCAGCACACATAAGATCTTAAGAAAATCCAGATTATCTTTGTGCCTACCAAAGTTTTTGTTTTTGTTTGTTTGTTTTTTTTTTTTTACTGTTCTTAGTTGTTGGGAATTTCAACCATATCCATAAATAGCAAAAAATCAAGTTTGCAACGTTAAAAAATTATAAGAAATAGATTTTCTTATTTATGGACTTGAACTCAACAAATATTGAGTCAAGAGTGAAATATTGCATTTCATACTAATTGTCTCCTTTTTGCTTAATTGCCAATTGGAGCCATTAGTAGTGGAAGAGCAAAAAATGTCCACTGATGATAATGATCCTCGAATAGTTGACATAATTCTCTGCTGAAGTTAGATTAAATCGACATGTTTTGAACCTCAATCCAATTTAAGAATTTCACTGCTCTTTATTTACCTAAAAAGCTTTTCCTGCCTACTCATAAGTTATTTTTAAAGTTCTGTTTTATACCAGAATTGACATCATATATCATTTGATGTGCCAGCTGCTAATTAACTAAGTAAAATTTGAGTTTTCAGTGATTAAAATATTTCCCCAAAATGCATGGATTAGAATGCTCACATGGTAATAATTAGGTGTTCTGGACTCATCCTCTAAATGTATTATTATTTTTTTTTATCACCAGCATTTGGCTGTTGGCGCTTTCATAAACTCACTTACAAGCTATTATACCACACAAAAAGGAGTCTGCCTAGAAATTAATGCTTCTTTCTCAGCCCTTTGCCAAAACCTCATTTTTTCTAATAATAAAAATAAGGGGGGCATATGATAGCATTCTTTGATAATTTGCGAAAATTAACTGAGATATGTGTGAACACACAAAGAGTTGTACAAACAAACCACTTTCATTGTGAAATGGCCCAGCTTCATTGCCTTTCCTGTGTCCTCCTTGATTTCTTGTTCTTCAGAAATGTGTGTACAGCAGTGCACTTCCCCTAAACAAGTCTCCCGGCTTGGCTTCTGTATAAAATGTCACTCTGTATATCTCATCATGATATTGAACTAACTAGCAAGGTGGCAAGAGAAAGTGACAATTTCATAGGAGACTCAGTGTGTTGAGATAAAGTGCCTGTCATAATCCCATTCCCCAAGGGAAGAGTAAAGCTTGAACATCAGAAAATGAGAAAGAGGTGGGCCAGCTTCGGCCCCCAGGTGTTCATACATGAGGCTCAAGGCCAAACACTTAGGCAGGAAAAGGCAATTCATCAAGGCCCAGCCAGCACCCTGTAGTGCTCGGTTATGATAATTACAAGAATCTGTCTTAATATTTTTATGGATAAAATAGGAAGATAATTATTTATCAAAATCTTGTACTACAGCATATTACTCAGCCTTGAAATAGATCTTAACATTTCACATGGTGTGCATTAGATGGAAAAATGATTTGGAAAGTGAAACCTTTTAATCACGGCAGCTAATTATCTTGCATTTTCCTTTCTGCCCTCCTGGATTTCTCTCATGTCATCCCCACACCCTCTTTCCTCTGTCTTTGCCTTGCTCTCTGCCTCCCACCCTCACCCCCTCAAATCTGGCTTTCCAGGCATCTTTTTGGGAGCACAGAACAGGCGTGTGTGACAGTTCTCAACTAATTCAGACTTTCATCTTTCAAGTATTAGATGAAAGCTTTAATTCAGACTTTCATCTTTCAAGTATTAGATGAAAGCTCAGGCACTGTCACAAACACAATGTAAACTCTCTGTCTTATCCTATGTGGCTTCCTTGACCCAGAATATAATTAAATTATATGACAAATTGGACAGTGGAAAGGCTTGATGAGAGACCTCTGTTTTATTTTTTCCTTCAATTACAGTTTTTTTCTTGCTTTCTTCGTAGAGGGAGTAAACTGCTGGAGCCAGGATCTACTAATTACATCTACAACCCTCCTCATTCATTCATGCTTCATTTATTCAAACCCCAGTAGGTGCCAGGCTCTGTGCAAGACCCCTGAGAGTGGCAATAACTGTAAGACATTGCTTCTGACTTCAAAGATCTTAAAGGTAAGCCCAGAATTTAAATGAAGGAATCTTTGGAGTATTATAAGTACTCCACTAAAAGAAAATATAGGGTTCTACATTTGCAAATAGAAAAACAGGTTTTGATCTCTGAGTTCAGGTAAGGTTCATAAAGGAGTTCAGCCCTGGATTGAGTCTTTAAATGAAAGTCATAGCTCACCAGGTGGATCCAGGCAAAAGCATGAGAATGGTGAAGTTTGTAGATATATAAGAATTTTGTTTCTTAGAAAAAAATAAAGCATGTTAGTCTCTACATATGACTGGAGATTAGAGTAGGGCAAAAAAGGAGACCTATTAGTTAGCTCGTTTTCTATGCCAGAGGAAGGAATTTAGACTTTATTCCATCAGCTCTGAGGGACATGACAGGTGTCTTTTTGCAGTGGAGTGTCATGTTGAATTGCATTTTAGGAAGAATGCTCTATGGAGTGGTAGTTGGTTGGGGAGACATCAGGAAAACTGGAGGCTGGACACTAGTTAGATACCTCTCACAGTAAGTCAAGCAAGATAGAATTGGGGACTAATGTGAAGTTGTCACGGTAGGCACCAAATGGAGGGAATTCTCATAAAAGATTTGAATGTGTAGAATAGATAATATTGGAATCAGAGACGTGGAGGAGGAAAGGGTTGCCATCAGGTTTCTGGCTGAGATTAGAAGCACAAAGAGAACAAGGAAAGTTGATGGCTTCCATTTTCAATTATGGACACTGTGGGACACAGTTTTCAGTTATGTGCATCATTACTCCACTCGTCTTTACTTATTTCCTTCTTTTTCCAGATACCAAAGAGATTGAAGCATGATATTTTAATTCCTGGCTCTACCCGTTTGGCACTATGTTATTTTGAGGAACCTGGTTAATATCTCTATGCTTCAAATTATTCATCTATCAAATAGAATCAATTATAGTACTTAACTTAGAGTTTTATTTATAATTTATTAGCAGGATTTGGCATATAGTAAGCACTGAAAATGTTAATTGTTGCTATTGTGTTCATATTATTATTATAATTATCAGCATTATGCTTGGCTAGAGGCAGAGAGAAAATGGAACTGATATAATTTACCATTCTAATGTCTCAATTTCTGTGAGTTTTCACTCTCCTCATCAGAGCTCTAAGAGTAACCTCTATAAACCATGTTTGTACCTCTACAGAATAAATTTATATTACTTTACTGGCTCTCTTTTCTCAACCTTCATCCATTTACATAAACTTCTCCTTGCCTGGAATCCTAGATAAATATATTTTCATCTACCTCTCCCCTCTAATCCTTGTCTTTATGAATTCTATCCTTGAAGGTCAAAATAAAATGACATTTCTCTCAAAAGTCCATTCTGAGTTATCTACTCAGATATTTGGGTGGTTTTATATCAATATTTACTTTTCTGTCTTTTAAAGAATTCATATTTCCATATTATATTGCTATGCATCACATATAAATATACACATATCATCCACCTTTTCTTAGTCCCTTGAAGGCAGATCTCATGCTTTAGAATCTTTTTTTTTTTTATCATTGAAGGTACTGAGCATATGGTCTTTTTCACACCAAGGATTCGACAAACATGTATTGAAATATTAATGCATTAATTAATGAGAGGAGTAACCACTCAATTTTATCCACAATAAGTATACGTTACTAGATTTTAAATCAGTTTGAATGAAGTTTTTAGAAATAAAAGTAGAAAGAGATTCAGGATCCAAATGAGGTCTCTATGCCTTCCAATCTTGTGTTTTGTTTTTTCTATCTTGTTTCAGGTGCTGGGAAGAAGAGGAGGATAATATTCAGGATTATATTATTTTTGCTTCTGATTTTAATCATTAAGAATAAAATGTTCTAGCCAATTAACAAAAATATTTCAATTCTTTTGCATGTATGTAAAAGTAAAGACAGACAAAAATGGCTTGAAGAAAGAAAAGAAAAAAAAAACAAGAAAACAGGCCAGAATAGAATTAAAATAATAATAAGCAACTAGAAGAATTAAAGAAACAAAAATAATGTTAGAAACCATTCCAACATAATGTATGTACAAAACATGAAATGCAATGATAATGTTGTATTTATCCTACTTTTACTCATGAATAGTTGCTTAAATATTATAAACAATGTATTCAGTGATGCTTGCAGACCTTGTTCTTATTAACCTGCATAACCTTGATTTGTAGAAATATTTTAATGTTATATGTAATGCCATTAGTAAGCATAAGTAATTCTAATTCATAACTAGGCCAGGAAGCAATTGACCCAATCAGACTGTAGGATTCCCCTATGCCATTTTTTTTTTTTTTTTTTGCGGTACACAGACCTCTCACTGTTGTGGCCTCTCCCGTTGCAGAGCACAGGCTCCAGACATGCAGGCCCAGTGGCCATGGCTCACGGGCCCAGCCGCTCCGTGGCATGTGGGATCCTCCCAGACCGGGGCACGAACCTGTGTCCCCTGCATCAGCAGGTGGACTCTCAACCACTGCACCACCAGGGAAGCCCTCATTTACGTTTTGTCTACATTTTTAGCTACTGAGTTAGAGTTGAATGGTTGTGACAAAGCTTAAAATATGTACTATCTGGCCCTTTACAGAAAACAAGTTTTCTTGTTTCCCTGGTATAGGCTCTTAATATACAGGTCTGTGGTATTGAATGCCCTTATGATTGATTTCCGTGCTCGCTAATATTTTTCTACTCAAATCCATCTTCTTCAGAGCCACCTTGCACCTAAATCAATTAGAGAAAGAAGAACAAAAAACCCACAAAGTTATCAGAAGGAAAAAAATCATGAAGATCAGATCAGTTATCCCAGGAATGCAAGGATTCTTCAATATATGCAAATCAATCAACATGATACACCATATTAACAAATTGAAGGAGAAAAACCATATGCTCATCCAACAGATGCAGAGAAAGCTTTCAACAAAATTCAACACAGATTTATGATAAAAAAAAAACCCTGCAGAATGTAGGCATAGAGGGAACTTTCCTCAACATAATAAAGGCCATATATGACAAACCCACAGCCAACATCGTCCTCAATGGTGAAAAACTGAAATTATTTCCACTAAGATCAGGAACAAGACAAGGTTGCCCACTCTCACCACTATTATTCAACATAGTTTTGGAAGTTTTAGCCACTCAGAGATGAAAAAGTAATAAAAATAAATACTGTATGCTAACACATATATATGGAATCTAAGAAAAAAAAGGTCATGAAGAACCTAGGGATAAGACGGGAATAAAGACACAAACCTACTAGAGAATAGACTTGAGGATATGGGGAGGGGGAAGGGTAAGCTGTGACAAAGTGAGAGAGTGGCATGGACATATATATACTACCAAACGTAAAATAGATAGCTAGTGGGAAGCAGCCACATAGCACCGGGAGATCAGTTCAGTGCTTTGTGACCACCTAGAGGGGTGGCATAGGGAGGGTGGGAGGGAGGGTGACGCAAGAGGGAAGAGATATGGGAACATATGTATATGTATAACTGATTCACTTTGTTATAAAGCAGAAACACACAATTGTAAAGCAATTATACTCCAATAAAGATGTTAAATAAATAAATAAATAAAATGAAAATCTATCCTTGTCACTCTCTTAATTAAAGCCCTCCTTTGACTCATCACAAACTCTAATACAGTCCCAGCTTTGTAAATTGGCACATGAACAGTTCATGAATCTGTTGATCTACTCTTTTCACCCCACTCCCTTAGCCATACTTCGAGTGGTGAGAAATTCCTGTTTAAAGAAAAGGAGAAGCCACAATTGTACTCTGAAATTATCCATTCTAATGTAAAAAGATTGAAGAAAGGGAGAGACAAGACAACCTGTACAGGAAGAGGCCACAGCTGAGGGAGGACCTCCACATCCACTGGCAAGACCCCTCACTTCTTAGAGCAGTGTGGTAGAGTGCAGCCACCCCAGTGATGGAGATGGAGATTATTGATGGAGATGGCACTGCCAGTCGTGGACATCAGCAACATCCAACAATAACTGGAACTCTATTTGCTGGAACTACTTGTTCCAGGCCCTAAGATAGGTACTGGAAATCAAACAGAGAACTGGGTAGACACAGATAGGAATGTTAATCAGTCTAGGAGAAATCCACTGATGATATAAGCTCAGGGCCCCATGGAAGTGCAAAGGAGTGGCCCCCTCTTCAAGATATGAGGTGCCAAGGAAGACGTCCTGGAAGAAATGAGCACAAAGCAAGTAAGGAAATGGTTAGTTACGTAAGGATTAGTGTTTCAAGCTGAAGAAATGTTTTTTGCAAGGCTTGGTAGCAGAATGGAGTGTAGGAACCAAATATCTGTATATGAAAACATTTAAACACTATCTGAAGTCAGAGTCTGTGCTTTATCTGTTGTACCAGAGTTCCTGTTTCTAAGATTTTCTACCACTGTGACCAGTGCTGAACCTGTCAGCGCTTGGCATTGATCAAAACATGGAAACCAGCTACATGCATCTCTATACTTGAAACAAAGGCATTGCAAATTAAAAGTAAGTGAGAATTAATGTTGAAAATGTACATAAAAATAGTGTGCATCAAAAATTCCATAGCAGGGAGTGAACATATAAGAGTTTGGATTCAACTTTAACAAGTCCTTCTGTGGGACTCCTAGAAGGGTATGGGAAGATCTAGTAGTTTCAATTCCTTTTCTGCTCTTAGTAACAAAATGAGCTATTTTTGATGAAGTTCTGAAAAAAGAGACTATGGCATTAGTATACTCTCAGATGAATAGAAATCTGTAGAGGTTGGATAGACATTACCCCATAAGGTAGCTTAAATGTCATGGAAATTTTAGTTTCTCAGAAGTTTACGACTGTCATTTTGGGAATGAATAATAGATTAATGAGGTAAACTTTCCTCTTTCCCCTTTGTTCCAATGAGACAGTCACCCTGTGTTAATGCCTCGTTTATTCTGTTAACTTCCTGTGTATTTTTGATCATTTGTGATATTGTGCTTCCATATTTTTGGTTTTTTTCAATATTTCATTTGTTTTACACAATTGTCTAAAACTTGGGGGAAAAAGAATCATGTACCCATGGAACTATTAAATGTAAAAGATTACTGCAATACTTTGTTCAGGAAAGCCAGCCACTCTGTTTTTATCATTCTCTTATTTTGGTGGATTAAGTAGGACAATTTATATAAAAGTTTGAGCATAGCCACTGGTACATAGTAATCATTCAAAACATGTTAGCTGTATATTTATCCAGTGTTTTTATTATTACCATTCTGAGGTTCCACAATGGGGCAAGCACTATAAAATATCAGCCACACCAGGTATGAGTGAGAAAGTGTTACAGTTTTTTGCAATATGTCTGATCAGGAAAAGAAATATCTTACAGAATTATGTAGCTTCCATTTTTATGGTAATTATAATATAATAGATCATTTTAAAAGTCTTAAGACAAATATAATATGAAACACTGCTGACACAATATTTTTTTGGAAAAAAAAGTATGTTGGAGAAACTAATAAACTCAGGATCATTAGACACACATTTGAGAATCTGTTTTACCTCTTACTGCCTTTTTTAGAATTTAATCTTTTGGAGTTTTCATTCTCTATATGATATAATGGTCTTGAAAGTGCTAGTGTAAGAATAACAAGAAATAAACAAAAGAAGTAAAAATCTGAAACCAAGAATGTCAGACAAATGGAATACATTTTTATGTTCCACTGGTTCATTGTATAGGGCTATTTTATGCAAGATATTTTCAGCCAACTTATCTCAAACTGTCCACTTCAACTAATTGCTTGGATAAGCTATGATATTTAGTTCTCAATTACATATGTATAGGATTTCTTGTCTAAGCCATGGCATTATGAATTATACACAGGTGCTTTGAAGTCAGAAAAATTGAGTTTAGATCATACCTCCACCATTTACCAGCCATGCAAACTTGGGTAACTATTCTGTGACTCATATCCCTCTTCTGCAAAATGGAAATACAACCTAACTCACAGGGCTGCTGTAAGTAATACTTATAATCCATAGACAGTGGTGCTTAGCTCAGTTCTTGGTACCTAACACATGCTCAAGAATGGCAGTGCTGTTTGTTAGTGTTTTGCTTCTCCTCCATCTCATCATCATAACCATACAATTGTCTCATTAAATGTTGAAAAAATGCAGTTAAAAATCAGCAAAGAAAGCCTTAAGGCAAACAAAAACTCAAAGACAAAGAATAGGAGATCATTTAAAAAAGAGAATCAGTGCAACCTTGAGACACTAATACTAAACTTAAAAAACCCATAATTATACAGTGAGCTCCACTGGAAGGTCAAAATCCTTTCTAGGATGGAATAGTGAGTCCTATGGTATAAGAAGCCACCCAATTTTCCTCTCCAGTATCACAGAAGGATGAATACAATTTGTGTACCTGTCTTGAGTTCTAAAGAATACTTTAAAATTTTAACAAGTAGTTCAACTATATTATATGTCAAATAGCCTTTTGTGATATGGCCTGATGAACTAACAATCTTGTAGAATATTACTCCTTAAAAGCATAATTGCTAAGTCCCAAGTAATTGACTTATATACAAATGTTAAGTCTCAAGCATTTGCTAGTTGGAGACAAGATGGTTTAGTACTAACACATCAGGATAAATAAGCATTTTAAAAAGCTAGACCTCTAAAATTGATGTCTGCTTAGATATTTGCTTAACTACTAATTCCCAAACTTGTTTTCTCTCTGCTGTCAACACAGAGTAACACTGAAGTAAGCCTAATTTAAGTGTACGAGCAGGCAAACAGTAACAAATTTAAAGGCGTGACATGGCATTTAGGCAAGTGCTGTATATTTAGGGTTGTCAGATAAAGTATTCTCACATTTGAATTTAAGATAAATAATGAGTAATTTGTTACTACAAGTATGTCTTATGCATAATTTGCTAAATATTGAAACTTGTTTTAATTTTAGGATATATAATGTAAATGTATATACAGATATATACACACATATATCTTGTGTTTATGTATATAAACATATGTGTATCTTTTATATATGCATATAAGCATACATATGTGCTATAACAGATACCCTGCATACACTGTATATAAACATATTAAATATGTAAATATATTACATATATTCTTTATACATAACCTTCTAAGAGCTTTGTGTAGTGTTTTCTGATAGCAAATATATGATTTTTTTTTCTGACACCAACTACTTATTTTTCCATACCAAGCTACTCTCCAATTTTCTAACAACTGAGAGGAGGGGGAGGGGAATGAGGGAAGGAGAATAAAGAGGATGAAGAGAAAGAAGAACAACAATAACAAACAACACCAGCATGAGCCCAATTTTAAAAACTTTATCAGTTTACTTTACTTGTTTCATTCTGTTGGTCAAGAAGGGATAAAGAGATAGTATAAGTGACTTACTTATATTACTGAGAATTATAGCTTTGACATCTGGAAGACTGAATATAATATTAACATGAATAAGTACATTCATGCTGTCATTTTTTGAATTTAATAATCAACTAAAATTTATTGAGCAGTTACTATATATTTTAAATTTTGTTCATCATAAGATTCAGCACAAAATTCTGTAGAATTTTAGATGAATCTTGATGATAGATTAACTTTTAATACATTGTATCTGGAAATATGCACATAATAAATCTTTTTTGGTGGAAGTAATCAAGAGGAAGTGATCACTGGACCTGGGCAATCTGATGCTCACTACCTCCTCCCCTGTCCCTGGAATGTACGTTCCACCCACTGGTCCCCCAGTGGGAGCCATTTTCAAGGACGCAGCCTTGAGAGAGCATGTGCTGTTGACACCGTCTGGACTGTATACGTGACTCAATCCAGTTAAGGCCTCTATATTAGACTTCCATGCTTTTGGTGGACAGATGCAGAGATCTACTCATCATGTGGCCACCTAAGACAAGCCTCATAATTAAGTCCTCTTGCTTATTAAAACTGCCACTGACCAATCTGGAGTGCTCTGCCTCTTTCTCCAGTCCCTTCTTACCCTCCACATACAGGAGCCAGTTTCAGATTTCACCAGGGAAACTCTTAAGGTTTTGAATCAACAATATCTCAAGTTTTATTATCAGGGATTACTTCATGGAAAGATGTAGTTTATTCATTAATTCATTGTTTAAGAGGCCATTTACAGATAACAAGCAGGTAATCAATCACTCAATCAACAGATACACACATTTTGAGATCTTATAATGTGCAAGTACAAAAGATAACTAAACGTACTAACTGGGTAATAAAGCTTTGAAAGCATTTATTTGTTTCTGTTTTTTTTTAAATATTGCTTAAATGTCTGATATCAAAATTAAACTACTTTAAATCTAAAGCACAATTTAGAAAATGGTTAGAGCCATTATAGAAGTTGGCCTTGGAGAGTCAAGCACAGCTTCCCAGGAAGAGAGCATTCAGAGAGTGAAAGATAGTAAGAATTTGCCAAAGGAAAGAGTGCAAAGAAAATGGCATAATGGCATAGGCAATGCAAGGTGATAGGAAAGAGCATTTGTTTAACAGCTTTATATTGAGCCCATTTATATTCCAGATAATCTGATGACACACTGATATTCTTTTTATTCAGAAACCTAACATAATTCATTGTTTCTGAGGCACAGTACCTATGTGTATACATGTAAATGGAGGGAAATAAAGGAGGATGAATAGAGGTGAAGTAATAGAAATGGGCAGGGATCCAGTTATGAAGGCTTAGTCTATCATGCAAAAGCATATGATTTTATCATGAGGGTCTAAGAGCCACTGAAGAATTTGGACCAGTAATTAACATGACCATATTTAAATTTTAGAAAAATCGTATGGCAGCAGGGTGACAATTATAGTGGGATGATATTAGAAGCAGGGATCCTAACATGGAGTTATTATTATATTTAATATTTTACCAGAGGTTTGCTGCCTATCAGTCCTTCATTTTTCTCCAGTTGAGTCTGGTCTGCACCACATCCCGGGGTGGATGCAGAGGCTAGTTAGAGAGCAGTTAGTTTCACAGTCTTTGGAACCTCTGGCTTTAAGCCTTAGTTTCATAGCTCACTATCCTCATGAAAGTTTCATGAGGAAACTATATAACCTTTTTCTGCCTCAGTTTTATCACATGTGAAGTGACAATATCTACTAGGTCAGGTTATTTGAAAAATCAAATGAGTTAAGAGTTTTATGTGCTCAACAGGATTTCCAGATAAAATACAGAATGTGCCATTAAATTTGAATTTCAGATAAAGTAATAATTTTTAGTGTAAGATGTCCCTAATATTGCACTAGTTTGTCCTAAATATTACATGGGACATATTTAAATTTAAAAAGTAAATTGTTTATCTGAAATTCAAATTTAACTGAATGTCTTGTACTTTTATTTGCTAAATTTGCTAATAAGCCTTCCTTGCACATAGTAAGCAGTACATAGGTGTTAACTCTTAATAGAATCAGCTCCTTTCCCTCATTTACAATTATACCTCAGGCATCCATAGGCACTGGGACCTGAAATCTCTTTTTAGATTCTCCAGGATCTCTCCTTTTATCAAGGTACATTGTCCAAATTCTTTGAAAATGTACTCTATTATTCTGATTCTTATGAACCTACATGTAAGGCATGACAGTTGAAATTGTGCTTTGGGGTTTCACAAAATAATTTCACATATGCACTTATAGAGAATTTCTCCAAAGTTTCTGTACAGCTGCTATCAAGAAAAAACATTCAATAGAGTTCAATATCTTTTGAATAATTATGCATTTAAGTAAATTAGCCCAAGCCTGGAGTTATGAGAAAGTGTCTTCCTCTTGAATAACTATGCTTTCTTCTTCTGCACCTCTTTGTCAGTTTTTGAAGAAACTCAGAGTTAAGTTTTCTGACTCTTAACTATTCACCTCGCTGTCCTCCTAGAATTCTGACACTTTCCTATTACTCTTATTGTAGCAATTTTTTGCTTTTGTAGTATTTAAGCCTATTATTGCAAAAGTTCTCAACTTACTTGGAAAAAGAGACAAAATTTATATGTGTTTAAAAATTTGTATGAAACGCTAAAATTCTAAACACATTCATATGCTAAATATATTGTTTCTATTTGTTTACCGAGTTTCCAAGGCAGTCTTCCATTTCCGCATGTCCCTACTAGTCAATTATAATAATGAAACCATAGTCCCATAATGAAATGGACAATAAATAAATGGATTATCCTCATTGCTCTAGCTTTGCTTCCTATCATGACAGTAAAAACTGTTGTTAGAATTATACATGTAAGGTTAATTAGTCGATGAAATAGGAAGATAGTTATCTGTCTGTATCTTTTTAGTTTTATTATTTATCTTTGAATTTTATTTTATTATTTATCTCTTTTCAATTTTATTATTTATGATCTCTCTAATCTGGCTCTATCTCTCTTTTTAGTTTTACATGTAGGGTGGGCAAATGAGAAAACAAAATGTGCCTTTCCTTTTCCACAGTTACCTTTTTCACCATCTGTTGCACATGCTTCAAGATGGAGTGACAAAGGATCTAATATGCTCATTCACACCGAACTGGCAGCATTGTCGGTCTTTTCTCCCATGGAGGCACACATTTGATTTTGCAACTAAAAGCTAAAGCAAAGGGACACTGCTTAATACAAATGCTCTAATACACCTGGTAAAATTTTAGTCATTGTGGCACCAAAGTCTGACTGAGGCTTCAGACTTTAGAAGTTTAGTAATACATCAAATCAAAGCATGCCGGTACTGCTTCTCCAGCATACTCCCTAGGTCTGCAGACTGACTTAGAAGAAAGCTCTTTATGCAGGTTCAAGAGAAAAACCAAGAAGCCCTTTCTTCTCCCTTGTGAAGATAGAGAATAAAATCTCAAGGGTCATTACTTAATTATCAAATCTTAGCTTGTAGAAAGGTAAACTAATAGTGGTATTTTATTATAAATAGTATTCATTGCTTAATAATAGAGAATACACTGAGAACAACATTAGAACTAAGAAAGCACAGTCATTATAGAAAGAAACCACCAAGCATCTTTTAAATTAAGGAAAACATATTCCCTTGTCTCTCTTAGAATGACACACTGTAAAGCTTTTAAAAACCTTTGTTAACAACTTTATGAATATTAAAGAATACCATGAAAACTTTTTTAAAAGAAGTGATTTATTATTTAATGCTTATTTTATTTTTATTATTGTTGCCAAGCAAGCAACTTCCTAGTGGTGAAGTAAGAATGTTTTCATATTTTAGTGCTATAACATTTAGTTCATCTATTATTAATACAACTCATAAATGCTCTCACCATCAAAAATATCCTCAAACAATCTTATCTGGGCTGACTCAGACTTCACTTCCTCTCCAAGGGTTTCCAATTTCTGGACTATAATTAGTTGTCATCTATTCTGACAGAGAAGATTCTACCAACTTTCCCCCATGTCTCAATAATGTTCTTGACAGTTTTTATATCCTGAAGCAACCTAAACAGTTTACTAAGTGAGACCCACTTGTAGAGAAGGAAAAGGTAGAATGGGAACAAACATGTTATTTTTAGCTAAAGGTGTTTTTGTAGGATTATTTTCCTGAAAGCATTCATATTTTGCCAAATGTGTGACACAGGTTATGTCACCTTTTAAAACAATTTTAGAGTGACCTGTTTTAACACCCTGATTGTACATCTGTATGAAAAAGGAAGTATTCTCTTACTAATTAAGGGTCCTCCATTAATAAATTTATGCTGTTAAATTATTCTTTTACATTTAATGTTTATATGTTCTGTCAAATATCTCAACTGTCATTTGTTTCCTAAAACAATTGAGATAATACACGAGCATATGAAAATCTTAGTAGATTATACTCTTGGTAAATAATAATACTTCACGGCTACAGTTAACATGAAAAAGCTGGTCTTTCTATGACTATCTCAAGAGGTAAATGAGCCTATCTTCCACTGTACAAGCACAGTGGCAAATGTTTCCTGAGGAAAAGCAAAAAATAATCATAGCATAGTCAGGCTGGGCTTCACTATCAGAGTGATGGCAAAGGTGGAAATCATCTTGTTTTTGAAGGCAGATCTTTGCTGAATCATGTATAGCTGTGTTTCAACCTTCTTGGCTGTACAAGGTATGTATACATATAATTTTTTAATTTGCACTCCCTCCGTGTTTTAGGCACAGTGCTCCTGTTCTTAAGATAGAGCAGTAAATAATACAAGTCCCAGATTTCAGGATTCAAATTCTTGGAGCTGGAGTCCATAAGTAGATAAGTAAAGGGCAATTTACAGCATAGTGTTATGAGCACTGTGGTAAAGATTCCAAGACCCAGAAAAGGGGCTTTCCATCCAATTCAGAGGTGAGATAAAAGTGAGTATTTAGTAAAGTTTTTGTAGAAGTAACAACATCTAAATTGAGTCCCAAAATATAAATAATACAGCTTTAATGTGGAATTTGAAGTGGAAGTACAGATATGTCTTAAATTAATAATTCTGATCATAAGATGCTCTTTCCTAGAAATTTTCACTGTACCTATCTCTAATTCTGATTGTATTTTCCATCTTTTCTACACTCCTCAGTTTACTCCTATTTTATGAGGCAGTGGAGTGGAACGGAGTGGTATATCAGGAAGTGAAGAAAAGCATGTTTTTGGAAATCACAAGGGAAAAGGTTAATCTTTTGCAGTGGTAAAACACACTAGTTAAGAGTATGACCTGGATCTTCTTCTGTTAGATTTCCAGTGCATTCTTTATGTGTCACTTAGAGCAAATTATTTAATCTCTCTTTGTCAAAGTCTCTTTATATGAAATATTGTCAAATCACAAGCTTGCCATGAGTGTTCAAAAATGAGTGAGTTCAAAAATGTACTAGATGTAAGAATATTCAACATTCAATATTCAATATGAATATTCAATATTCAATATGAATATTCAATATTCAATATTCATCTGATGATATGATGGTGATAATGATGATGATGATGGTGATGTTTTGTCAGCCTGTAATTGCAGGTGAATATTTAAACACTGTTGTCTCTATGGTAATATTCTAGACTAGGTTCTAACAAGTTCATTTAAATCAAGCTAATTCCTCTTTAGATTGAAACAAAGATGCACTTTCCTCAAAAGTATTGCTTTGAGATAAATATAGCAAACCTGACACCTCAAGTTTTTTTTATCTAAATGGAAATAACACATATTTAGGATTTCCACTTCTAGCCATGGCACAATTACTATATCAGACTATTGTACCCTTTGTAAACAAGTATGAAAAGAAATATGAGGCAGTTGTTTTCAAGTAATGGACAACAGAGGGCAAGTCTATTTTATTTGAAAGAAGAGAAACACTCTTACAAGTGAACTCTGCATTCACTCTGACTTGTTGCCTAGGAGATTTTTTTTAGACCACAGCACAGAGAGGAGGAACCCAAGACAAAATCTGCAGTCTCGATGAATGAAGCAGGCAGATATAAGAGTTCTGAGCTTCCGAGCTGGAATTGGTTTGTGAGACAAGAGAGTAGAAAAGAAAGCTGTACAGAGAAAAATACTTATGCCAGCATGTTATTACCTCTGTCCCTTGGCTGAAAGAAAGGCTATGAATGCTTAGGGTGAGATTTTAAGGCCCGTCAGAGAGTAGCTGCCAGGGACTAATAAATGAACTAGAGGTTTCTCAGTGCTGAAAACTTTACAGTACAGCCCAGCCAGAGTGGAGATTCTTGCTGAGTGCCCTAGGTGTGCAGTTGACACTCCAGAAAAATCATGCTTCCAAAGTACGATCACAGACTAGAGTTAAGCAAAACATTGAAACAGAACCATGCAAACAAAGCCTAAAATAAAAGCTCATAATGATCGATTTTCATTTAGTTGTCTGCCAGAACAAAACACAATACTTTAGAGGAAGAAAGATAATCCAGATATTTAACAATATAGCAAAAAGTCATAATTACTAGACATGAGAAAACAGAAACCAGAAATGTAATCCATAGCCAAGGGAAACAGAAATGTATTCTTCCACCAAAAAAATAAAAGAGCTAATAGAAACAGACCCCAAAATGAAACTGATGTTCAAATTTGCAGATAAGGACTTTAAAACAGATATTATAAATATGATCAAGAATTTGAAAAAAAGAAATACGGCTGAGACTCTCAAAAACATATGGGAACTATGAACAAGAATTCTAACAAATTCTGAAAAATTCAAATATAAAATATCTGATATGAAAAAGTTACAGGAAAAGCAGAATGATCAGCAAATTTGAATTCAGATTAATAGAAATTATTTAAACTGAGTCAATGGAAAAAAAGCTGGGAAAAAAACAACAGAGACTCACTAAGTTACATGAGGGATCAACATGCAATTGGATTCTCCAAAGGAAAGAAGAGAGAGAAGGAAAAAATTGAAGCAATATTGGCCTCCAAGTTTTCTAAATTTGGTGAAAAATGAGAATTCACAGATCCAAGAATCCCAGTAACTCCAAAGGAAGATAAATATAAAGAACCACACATAGGTATATCATAGTCAAACCTCTAAAAACCTAAGATAAAGAGAATAGGCCTAGGACAGAAAAAAACTAGATATATTTTATCAATGTAAAATTCCAGGAGACTTATTAGAAATAGTGAATGTAGGATGAAAATAGGTGAACATATTAATATGTTTAAAAAATGTTGTCAACATAGAATTCCATATCTAAAGAAATTACCCTTCATAAAAAGAGCTGAAATTGAAATAAAGAAATAAAGAAATTTCAGATAAACAAAAGCTGAGAGAATTAGTTACCAGCAGAAGCTACTATAAGAAATGATTAAGGAAGTTCTTCATGCCGAAGGGAAATGGTACCAGATAGACACTCAGAAACTCAGATATACATGAATGAATGGAAGGGACTGGAAATGGAAATTATAAGGATAAATATAAACATTATCTTTGTTTTATTTTATTAGTATATTTAAATGACAACTGACTACATAAAGCAAAAATAATAACAATAAAATACATGACAAGAGACACAAAGGTTTGCAGGAATAAATGGAATTATATTATTTTGTTTTGTTTTGTTTTATGTTTCATATGAAGTAGTACAATATTAAGTCTGAGTAGAATATAATATATTGGAATCCCTAAAACAAATCTGGAGAAATTATACTCTCTGAATAACAATATGTACTGTAGTAATCAAGGGAATGCAGTTTTCACATAAGGATTAAAAAAACCCCACATATTAATGAAACAGAAGAGATTGCAGAAATAGACTTGCACATATATAATTAATTGATTTTCAACAAAGTTGTCAGTGCAATGAAATGAGAAATGGACAGTCAGAATAATCATATTTTTAAAAAACTGAACAAACAAGCAGACAACAAAAACACAATCTATTCCACATCACATCATACAGAAAAAGCAATTTGCAACAGATCATACATTAAATGTAAAAGGAAATATTTTAAAGGTTCTGTATGAAAATAAAAGTAGCTGTTTTCACAACCGTGGGCTAGAAACACACTTTTTAGATATGGCACAAACTGTTCTAATCATAGGAAACCAACAGACCCGAGAGTGTATGAAACTGCCAGGACCTTTCCTTCGGAGTTCCCTTATCACCAACCAGCCTGCTGTTCCATGAGGGAAAATAGAGCAGTCACTTGCTTACGCTATCATAGTAAATGATTAAAGGATTGATTGTTACTTGCCTTGTTGTCTTGCTGCTTTAATGGTTATTCTGACACCGGACAGCTCAGCTCTCTCCAGTTCAGTTGACCTCCTGACACACCTGGGGTCAAAATCAAATAGCAATAATAAGTAGACATCTAGATGACTGAGACTCTTCTTAAATTAGAATTTAACATTATTATCAATAAGAAAACCTGAAATTAACAGATTATCACAGGAAAATCACTTATCTCCAAAATTAAATTTGGTAAATATTGATGTGATTCTTACTTTAGGGAATGGGGAGGGCATTGGTAAATTTGACAAGTAATAAAGGTCTTTATTTTGTAGTAAACTTTTTTCTGATGTACAATAAATATAAAAGGGTAAATAAATCAGTGAGTGTATAGTATAGTATAGCCTGAGAAATATCACAAAATGGACACACCATATAACTACAAATCTAGCCAAGATATACCACATTAACAGCACTCAAGAACAGCCAGGCTTTTCCCTATCTCCCAAGTACCATCTCCTCTCTCTTTCCAAAGTTAAAAATTGTGAAGACATCTAACATTATAGGTTAGGGTTTCCTGCCTTTTAATTTTATATAAATAAAATAATAAGGCATATATTCTTGTATATTCTTTGCCTCTTTAGCTTAACATTAAGTTGGCACTCTTCTCTTTTAAACTTTTCTCTATGTTTCCTCTACATATATCATTCCAGATAGTCTTTTCATATTTATGTTATGGATCTTTGAAAAATATAACTAAAAATAAAGCTTAGTGGATCACTTTAACAACAGATTAAACATTGCTGGGAAAAAATTATGAACAGATAGAGACAAAAATTCAATTATAGAATTTTCATTTGATTTCTGTTTATACTCCATAGTTCTTTCCAACATATTTTGCAATTCCTAGACTTATTAAATAGGTTAATTTAAAGTCTGTATCTGTAACTGCATCATCCAGATTTCCTATGGACCTGTGTCTATTTCTTGTTTTTGTCTCTAGTGGTCAAGACTTATCTTTTCATATACTTGATTATTATGAATTAAGTGACAGACATTGCAAATATAAATTATAGTTTAAGGTCCTGAGTGAATTTATATTCTCCCAGACAGGATTTACTTTTGCTCTGGAAGGCTGCTAGCAAGGGAAACCAGCAATTCCTTGTAATCTTGATCTAATCAGAGAAATGACACGATTCAAGTATGAGCTTCGGTCCTGCTAAGGACAAGTGGAATTCCACTTCACACTTATCCCTGGCATATACCCCACATGAATCCCAGTTGAATGCCTGAGTAGTTTCTAGACTTCTCCTCCTTGGGAGGCACTGAACTTCACTTTGTACTACTCTTCCCTTTGGTTTCATGAGTCTACCAAGCACTTTTCTCATTCCTCTTACACACCATTTTTAAAGTCAGCAACTGCATCAAAGGGAAAAAAAAATGAGAAAAAAGTCAAGTGGAACTTTTAGAATTCAGTAATACAGTATCTGAAATTAAAAATTCACAGGAGAGACTAAATGATAGACTAGACATGGCAAAATATCCAACAAAAAATATCCTTCAAAAATGTGTTTCTGTGCCTTTGATCTTATGTCTTTCTGTTTTCACAGTGTCCAGGGACATCCAGTGTCCAGTGACATCCAGATGATAAATATTCCTTAACTTGGGTCCCCTGTGTGACAATGACATGGATCACAGTGCCCACTGAACTAAGATAAACATGTGGTTCAAGAGAAATATAAACATTTGATTTTCAAGTCACTGAGATTAGGGAGTTGTTTTTTTACTCCAGCTTATTCTATAACATTCTGACTAATAAAGATGTTTCAATATTGGAAAAGCTATTAACGTAATTTCCTCATGTCTTATCAGATTTAAAAGGAAAATAGAATGATTGTATCAGTATATGATAAAATATATATGGTAACTTTCATCACAAATTCATAGTAAGAAATCTTAGTAAAGCAGGAAAAGGAGGAAGTTGTTTAATATTTTGAAAGGTCTTAGTAAATCCTTTTAATACACATTTTAAATAAAATTTTCATTTTAGAAAAGTTTTAGATTTTCAGAAAAATTGAAAATATAGAAAGTAGCATCCAGTTTCCCAGATTAATAGTACCTCACATCAGTATGGTATATTTGTTCAATTAATGACCTAATATTGATATGTGGTTGTGATGGTTAATTTTATGTGTCAACCTGACTAGGCTAAGAGATGCCCAGAGAGCTGCTTTTTTTTTTTTTTTTTTTTTTTTTGCTGTATGCGGGCCTCTCACTGTTGCAGCCTCTCCCGTTGTTGCAGAGCACAGGCTCCGGATGCGCAGGCTCAGCGGCCATGGCTCATGCATCGGCAGGCGGACTCTCAACCACTGTGCCACCAGGGAAGCCCGAGAGCTGCTTATTTTTAGGTATGTCTGTAAACGTGGCTCTGGAAGATTTAGCATTTGAATCAGTGAACTGAGTAAAAAATAATCACCCTCATTCGTTCAAATGGGTATTATCCAAACTGTTGAGGGCCAAATAGAACAAAAAAATGAAGGAAAGGGCTTCCCTGGTGGCGCAGTGGTTGAGAGCCCGCCTGCCGATGCAGGGGACACGGGTTCGTGCCCCGGTCCGGGAAGATCCCACATGCCGCGGAGTGGCTGGGCCCGTGAGCCATGGCCGCTAGGCCTCCGCGTCCGGAGCCTGTGCTCCGCAACGGGAGAGGCAAAAAAAAAAAATGAAGGAAGGACAGACTCACTCTGTCTCTTTGAGCTGAGACATCCATCTTTGCTTGCCCTCAGAAATGGAAATTGGTACTTCTGGTTCTCTGACTTTTGTACTCAGGCCAGTATTTGCACCATCACCTTCCCCCTACCCAATTTCTCAGGCCTTCGGTTTCAAACCGAGTTAGCTATACCACTGCTTTCTTGGTTCTCCAGCTTGCAGAGTGCAGATCACGGGACTTCTCAGCTCCATAAATTTCCTATTGATTGATTCTGTTTCTCTGGAGAACTTGAATATAATTTTTATGAAGTAAAGTCCACTTTAAGTTCAAATTTCCTTAATGGTTACCTACTAATTTTTCCTATTCCAGTATCCCATCCCAAATACTACGCTACGTTTAGTCATCATATTTTAAGCTCCTCTTGACTGTGGCATTTTCTCAGATTTTCTTTGATTTTGATAGCCTTGACAGTTTTGAAGAATGTTGATCAGATATTTTGTAGAGTATTCCCTTATTGGAATCTGGCTCATGTTTTTTCTCATAATAGACTGGGGTTTGTGTTTGAAGACCACTGACATAAAGTCTTATTTTCATAACATCGTATCAAGAGTACAGGGTTTCCCTGGTGGTGCAGTGGTTGAGAGTCCGCCTGCCGATGCAGGGGACACGGGTTCGTGCCCCGGTCTGGGAGGATCCCACATGCCGCGGAGCGGCTAGGCCCATGAGCCATGGCCGCTGAGCCTGCACGTCCGGAGCCTGTGCTCCAGAACAGGAGAGGCCACAACAGTGAGAGGCCCGCGTACCGCAAAGAAGAAATAAAAAGAATTAAGGACTACATCTTAAACTCAAAAAAAGAGTACATACTACTAACATGACATCACTGATGATGTTAATCTTGATTGCCTGAATAAGGAAGTGTTTGTCAGTTAAGTTACTTTATTCCCCCATATTTCACTCTTGGGAAGGACACTAGATCAGTCCGTACCTAAGGAGTGGACATTATGTTCCTCCTTTTTCAGGGAAGAGTGTTTACATAAATTATTGATCATTTTTCAGCAAGGGACATTTTCTCTTCTCTCCCATTTATTTACTTATTCAATTATTTGTTTACATCAATGTGAAGTCATAGATATTTATTTTATATTTTGGGTTATGATCCAATACTTTGTTATTTTATTGTTCAAACTGCTTCATATTTCATCCTTGAGGTATTTTTTCAGTTGACTCCTGTATTCCCATCATTGTGGGGTATGGGGATTTTTGAGTATTTCCTTCTTTACTGTCATGAAAAGATGGTTCATGCTCAGCTTATATATTTCAATGCCCCAGTCCTATTATCAGCCATTAACTTCAAAGAGTTTTGGTTCCAATTATTGTAGAATGGTATTAAAAACCAAAAATCTGGGAACTAGATGTGCTTATTCCTACTGGAGTGTAATTGATTCTAGGGCATATCAGATAACAGAGTAAGGAAATATATATGTTCAATAAATATTTTAATTATGAAGTATTCTATTTGATGCATTCCCATTAAAGTCATGACCAATGCATGGTGCCCCCAGCCATTATTTCATTTCAACATTGCACAAAAAGATCCTAGCAAGACAAGGACCAAAAAAAATAAGTATCTAATAAAGTTGATTGTAAACATATACTTAAGCTAGTAGTTCTACTCCTAAAGAAAATCCTCACCCTACGGGCAGAAGGATATACATAAGACTGTTAATAACAGCATTGCTTACAGCACTAAAAATTGAAACAATTTATTACATTTTGGGGTATAATAAATACATTGTGGAACATCATATGTGTCTCACTTTATCTACTGCTAATTCAAATGAATATACTAGAGCCATATATATTCAATTCATATATATATATGAAAAATAATGTGTCCAGTGAAAAGAGAAAATGGCTGGATTATGAAAAATATTCCATTTATACAGTTTGAATACATGTAAAGCAACAGTGTATTTTATGTATAGATATATGCAATGCAGTAAAAATGTTTAAATATAGAAAAGAATGAATAGTCTTTATGATGAGAAAAAAGGAGGAGGATTGAAATCAAAGGAGTACCTAAAGTATTCTTTTCAAGATAATTATTGACCTCCACATTGTTTAATTCAATGACCAACTTTCAGTCGTGATCTTATTTGACATATCATCATTTACCAAAGTTAATAACCATCTTCATCCTAGAAGTGTTCTATTCTTGGCTTCTAGACATAACATTCTTTGATGTTTTCGTTTTCCTTTGACACTGGTCATACTCTGTCTCCCCTATTAATCACAATTCTTATCAACTTCTTAAATTTGGAATGCCCTGGGAATCATTTTTTGACTCTTCTAGTTTCCTTTTTTTCAGTGATTTCTACTGGTTCACAATCTCAATTATCATCTATGTAATGATGACTCCTAAATTTGTATCTTGTCCAGACGTCTCCACTATAAAACTATATACAGCTGTGTACCTTCCATCTTTACTTGGAACACCTCTAAATTTGAAATGCTTCAAACACAATGTGGATTTTTCCTCTAGAACCTGCTCCACCCACACACATTCTTCCCCGTCATTGGACTCCAACATTCTAGTCTATCCGAAAAACAACAACAAAACAAAGCCTGATTCATCTTTGAAACATTTCATTTATATCCCACAACTAATATGTCCAAAATATTGACTTTAGTTCAAAATATGCATAGAACCTGATGACAGCCCACCACCTCCCCCCAGCCCCAAGCCTTCTCTAAGGCACTATTACCACTCGCCCAGGTTACTTGGTAATCTCCGATCCCTACTTCCATTCTTGTCCCCACAGAGACTCTTGGAAACACAGCAACCAAAGTGATCCTTCCAGTATGTCAGTGCTATCAAGTCATTGCTCTGCTGAAAACCCTCCAGTGGTACCTCATCACATTCGGAGTAAAGCCAGTGGCTTCCCAATGGGCCAGCATGCTCTGCACAACCCGAGTCTGTCAAAACTCTGACCTCACCACAAGTCCTATCTTCATTTGCCACACTATCCTCCTTGCCATTTCTCAAATATGCCAGATATACTCCTGTCTCAGGGTATTACCACTGTTATTTTCCTCTGTTTGAAACACTGTTCCCTTCTCCTTTATTCTTAGCCTGATTTCTTAAAACTCAGAAAAAAAAAAGAACCTTCCCACTCCCATTCATGTGCTCCCCAGAGGACACATCATACCCATCTTCTACCTCAAGTATGCCTCATCTTCCACTGTACTGTATAATGGACTTATTTATATGTTCACCTTCTTTTTCTTCCCATTTATAAGTACACTCCAAGGTTCATGATCATTCTTAGTTCTTATTCCTACATTCAATGTACCATATAGTGTTTGGCACACACTAGGGACTCAATAAAATTTACTGGGTTAATTAATTAACCTTTAGAAAGGCAATAAAATGGCCTGGAAATCTGCATTATTATGGCAGCAAAATTGCATCGTAATTAGATTTTTGGTATTGTATTTTAACTATTTATTTAAGACAAATAATGAAGAAGCCCATTGTTTTACTAATAACAGTAATCATGTACTGCTATTTCTTAAAGGAGAAACTCATTTTCAGAATAATAAAAGGATATAAGACATAATTACATAAGAATTCTGAAGTAATAAAACACAGGGATAAAAAGAATAAATTTTTAGGAACTATTTTTTATTTTTTACATATATACAAGTAAACTGATATGACCTTCAAAAGGTTAAAAAAGAAAATAAGTAAGCTCTGAAGTTCATTTGATGAGTAACATTGCTGGCTTCTCAAAAGTCATCTTTATTATGAGAAGAGCAACTGGAAATATCTCAGCAAAGAAGTCTCAGGGGATTCTTCCACCAGACATTGCTGAAACAATCTAGTTGCACTGGGGATTGGACATGACTAGTTCAAAGTCAGTGAACTGTGGGTGGCATGCCTAGAATAGAGACTTTTTTTGAGAGAAGATTACAAAAGTGATTCCAAAGAGAGATGTACCTGTCATTGACTTCTTATACTCTAGTACAACAGAAATAAAACAGTACAGTTTCTCTCTGGAAAATTAAAAATAGGCATTTTAAAGCTGGCCCTTTTACCATTCCTATAATCCTTTGTGAGCAACTATAATTGTTATTGTGTTTCTCTTGTTAAAGTGTATTCAACAGAAAAAAATTTTAATTAAGAGAATCAATGGTACAGTTATCTTTTGTTTTTCCCTCTTTTTGAGGATAAGATCTTAAAACCAAAAGACAAGATCTGGAAGTTGCTTTACTTAAACTTTCAACTTAAACAAACAAACCTCTCTGTCTCTTTTGTCCAGATCTAATAGTGATATGGTATCACACAATTTGTTGGGAGTAAATGGATCTCAGGTAGCTTGTGAAATGATAAAGGCTTAGATAAAATTAAAGTACACCATCAATTAGAATTGCAATTCATTTCAATATGTTTATTCTTTACAAATGTAACCAATTTTACTTATCCACAAAGATATCCATTTTTTAAATCACAATCAAGAACAAAATATCTTGATTTACCACATCCATTGAAACACACATGACACTTTTATACATCTTTCAAGACTGACTGTAAGAAAAATTACTGGTTCTTAGAAATGTTGAAAGATAAAATTGGCATTATTTGCTTCTATGTAATTTGATTTTAAGTTTAACTTACGAATGGATAGATTATATAAATAAATTCTGGTTTATTGTTTATTGTTCCATCCCTGTTATCCAGTAAATCTCCCACAGATAACACAATACAGACTGTACTACCAATAATTCTGTGTTAGTTCTAACATAGATTCTGATCATCAAATGGTTCATGCAGAATGAAATTTTGTAATAACTGTTGAAAGTGGATATATGTACAAATAAAATTGTTTTCTTCATTTGTTACAGTCATACCTAAAAGCAGTTGGACAGATTTATATCAAGTTTGTAACATATATTTTGGATACCTTAAACTGGCGTGTAATCTGTGTAGTGTGCACAAAATTATTTGGGCAGTTACCCAAGAGGAAACTCAAAGGGTGACAGTGACCACCAACACAGTGGGAACTTTGTAGCTATAAGAGGCTTCTGTGACTGCAAATCAGGAGAGATCTGCCATTTATTAAAAGCACCATGGAAAGGGGTTTCAAATAAAACACTGTAATTTAACAGCTGTAAAAGTCCATGTTCCAAAGAACAAATTCTGTTTTGTGATAGAGCACTTCTCATATGGGCACGTCTATACAGCAAGGCTTCACATGCTAGACTCAGAGGTTTATATAATTTTGCTTCATGGTTCACAAACAAAACGGAGAGTCTAACTAGTTTTAAATGAGATTCTAAATCAGGTTAGAAAAGCTGAAAGAGGCATAGCTGGAGTTCGTGATTTAAATATAAAATCATTTTTTAAAAAAATTTATAGAAAAGAGGTAATCCCTAAAGGTCTTATTGCCCCAGTATAGTTTCAGAATCCAACATTTTAGTTAAGCTCTAATTTGATTTCCAGTAGTACATTATCTTTGCAGGACTATCTTATGATCCTGAGATAAACATACATATGTACAGACACACAATAAATGTCCATTTTAAGTATTCATAGATTAAAATCCAGTTAATGAACAATTTCCTTAAATCTTCTGAGTTCCGTAATGTGTAATTGCGTCTTTGTACGTACCTTTTCTTTGAGTTGTGTAGGGCTGATAAATTATTTGTTGACCAGTAATTCATAAAAATACAAATTTCATATTTTCTGGGTTGTTTTATTTAAATGTCTATATTTATCTCTTCTTTCTTATTTCAAAAGGGCATGTTTTAAGTGAAACTATGCAAGGATAAGAGAAAGTAAAAAACAAAAGCTTATTTCAGGCCCTAAGAATAAGAATTTATATTTAGACCCCCTTCTCCAAACTGCTACTTAAGTCAAACAAGGTAAGTGTTGCAACAAATGTATCTTGTAGCTCAAAAACAAAAGAAAAAAATTCATTTTGAATGAATTAAAATGGATTCTAAGCAAACCAGGATATTTCATTCCTAGTATATTAGTTTTCTAGGGCTACCCAAAAAATGCACCACACGATGGGTTGTTTAAACAACAGAAATTAATTTCCTCACTATTCTGGAGGCTAGGCCCAAGATCAAAGTTTTGGCAAAGTTGGTTTCTTCTGGTTTCCTCCTAAGCCTCTCAGTTTGTAGGTTTCTTCACCTGGTCTTCTCTCTGTAGCCATCTGTATCCAAATATCCTCTTCTTATAAAGACAAGTCATATTGAATTAGGGCCCACCATAATGACCTTATTTTAAATTAACTGCATCTTTAAAAATCCTATCTTCAAATTACGGTTACATTCTGAGGTACTGGGAGTTAGGACTTTAACATATGAATTTGGGAGGCACACAATTCAGCGCATAACACCTGGGTCAAGTCACTTTGCCCTGAATTATGTTCTGATTCTAAATATGTTTTGAGAGTTAAGTCTGAAGTTTATATTGAAATGCAAATCTCCAATCAGATAAACAATTGTAACTCCCATATATAATTAGAACATTGGGAGGGATAAATAAATTGAATAGTCATGAAAAAATAAATGCCATAAGTATATTTAATGCCCCAGAATGAGAAATACACATGCAACTTGATGTTGAGAGTGATCAGAAAGACTAGATTATAAATTTGGATAGATAAGAATTTATTGATGTGGGACCATTCACCCAAAATTTTAGGTATAAGACCCTGACAAGGGTCCCGTGGATGGTTCAAACCTACAACTACAATGACTGCTAAAACCTTGATAAAAACAATGGGCACACTGACCAAAGCTGAAATGCCAAAGTTCCCATGAAAGAAGGTAAAGAGAGGCATGCAAACTTTCAGTGATATGGGCATGATATCCACATCCAGAGCACTCATCAAATGATTGTTTCATGAGAAAGCCAAGGCATACCATTTACCAAGTCCAGGAGAAAAACACTGTTGTGTGAATATCACTCAGTTGTGGATTCTCTGTAGCCAGGCCTGAGAGTAAGATAAAACTCTGTTAAAGAACTTGGCCTTCTTATGGCTATGGGGATAGTAGAGTTCAAAAACAAGAGGTAGCAACATTTAACCTCCAAAAGCCAGGGGTAATAATTATTGCAATGGCCACCAAGACTGCAGTGACATTCAAGGTGGCCTGATATGCAAAGATCTGTAGAGATAGTTAGTAGAATACAAGTGGAAGTGCAAAAAAAGTGGACATAAAACAATGTTAACCCTCAGATTGTGACAGCAGAATAAATAAAAGATAAATGCCTGGGAGACAGAGACCAGTCATTCCAATGAAAACCATGATCCCATGTGGAATTTTCAAATTTGAGGCAGTTTTCAGGTCCAGAAACTAATGCATACATTGGTTACCATATATCCAGAGACAAGGGCCCTGGAAAATCATGTCAAGTATAAATGGTAATGACTCCCCAGTACTTACAAGGGACCTTTGGCCAAAAGAAGAATGTCCAGATATTTCAAAGACCTTTGAACACAGGATATGAGTTGAATAGTTGCCAAGAGCTCTAAAGCATCATCATGAACCATAAACACCAGCCCTGCACACCCTCTCCCCCAGTTGGAAAGCCACCTGTGAGAATCTAGAAGATCACTATAGGCTACTGCTAGTTCATTCAAGAATTAGGCCAAATTTTAGCTATAGTGTCAGATGGTCAGATATGGTATCTTTGCTCAAGTAGATTTGTAAGGTACTTCAGGTACATGGTTTGTGACAACTAACTTGACAAAAAAACATTCTTTTCTATATCATCAGAAAAGAGAAAAATTTTGCAAAAAAAATTGTATTCACATGGAATAGAGAATAATATACATTTACATTTTTTCCCCAGGAAAGTTGTAACTTTTATACCCTTCATCATAAAATAGTTCAAAGATATCTGTAGCCATCTCACAAAATAGCATACCACACAGATCAGTTACATTGACACATTATGTCGAATGGAGGGATGGACTGAATGAGCATGAGATGGATTGCATTCAGGACGCCTTACTAAGAAACATGTGTTCTAATGTATAAAAGATAAACCATGTGAAAATTCAGAGATCTACCACATGTATAAAATATTTTTAATTGTGGTAGTCAGGTACAAACCAAGACATGGCCCCAAAGCCAAAGACAACTTACTGCATCTTGGATCTCTTATCATGAAAAACAAAACACAACTCCTGCCAGCTTTCAGTGGGACCCAGAGTAGGAAAAGATTCTGAGGTTAAGACTGTGATGTAAGTCATAGTATTGTTGGTCAATTAAAGTTCGAAATCAAACAAACAAACTCATAGTAAAAGAGATCAGATTTGTGGTTACCAGAGGTGGGGTATGGGGCAGGGAGAATTGGATGAAGGCAGTCATAAGGCACAAACTCCAGTTATAAGATAAAGGAGTACTAGAGATGTAATGTAAAACATGATCAATATAATTAACACTGCTCTATGTTATATATGAAAGTTAAGAGTTCTCATTACAAGAAAACATATTCTATTTTTTAAATTTTGTGATGATATGAGATGATGGATGTTCACTAAACTTATTTTGATAATCATTTCATGATGTATACAAGTCAAACCATTATGCTGTACACCTTGAACATATACAGTGCTTTGTGTCAATTATTTCACAATAAAACTGGAAGAAAAAAAAATTGTGGTTCAGGTAGTCCTGCCACTTTTGCCATTAAATATAATAACCTTAGTACATCCTAGTGTTGGCGTTGTATGTGGTTCAAAAAGATGCTGTGTAGAATTTGTGTCAAGACCAAGTGAGAGAATCACAATGAATACCTCTGAATTTTTGAAGCAAGACTATGCCGTCTGCTTTAGATAACTATATTCCTCTTAAAAAACAATTTTTATTATTATATTACCAGATCCTAGTAGAGACAGAATACTTGGACACCAAGTGACCATGAAACTGGAATTGCTCATAATAATTATTATAATCTGATAGATGCCCTATGGTAAGTGGAATAATGCCCATGTCCTAATGCCAGAACCTATAAATATGTTACCTTACATGGAAAAAGGGATCTCATATATACAGTTAAGATTATGGAACTTGAGATGTGAAGTCATCCTGGATTATTCAAGTAGGCCCAGGCTAATCACCTGAGTCCTTAAAAGTGGAGAACCTTTCCAGGTTGTGGCCAGAAAGTTATGTGATGATGGAAAGATAATAGTCAATGAGATGCATCATTGTTACCAACCCCTTGGAGAAGGTTCCTAAAAAGAGTCCTTCTGCCTGGTGTTGCTTGTGCCAATGGAACAAGATCAAGTTTGGTTCAAAAGCAAAGGAAAGCTTTATTCTTTGATCAAGGAATGGAAAGGTTTGAGCTTCCAGAGCTCCTCATCAGTTAGGGGAGAGGGTGGAGTTCTCAAAGGGCACGTGCTGCTCCAGTTCCAGATCTCAGGGCCGGGCGTGAGTCTCTGCACACGGCCTGCCACTGCCATCTTGAATGGAGCATGTGCAAGTGCTTCTGCACATGGCCCTCCATGCTGAGGCGTTGCCACAGCCATTCTGCACTGGGAACTCTGGTCTGATGTGCAGGGAGCAAGGTCTCAGCACGTGGCACCCTATGAGCAAGGTTATACCCTATGAAACCAGGTTAAGCACAAAGGAAGAGAAAAATACACACAAAAAATGGTTAGACTTTATTTTATTACCCAGGTTCTATTTTTATGCCCCAGGGAATTGTGAATGGGCTTTGCCAGTGACACCTTTGCTGCACGAAGATGTAGAAAGACGGTCAGGAGCCAAGGAATGCAGGCACCTTCCAGGAGTTGGAAGAGGTGAAAAAACATTGTCTTCTACAGCCTCCAGACAGGAACGCAGATTTGCTGAGCCCTTGATGTTAGCTCAGTGAGACCCTTATCAGACTTCTGACCTACTAAACTGTAAGATAATAGATTAGTGTTGTTTTATGCCACTAAGTTTGTAGTAATTTGTTAGGACAGTAAAAAATGAATACAGATTTTGGTACTAGGAGTGAAGTGTTACCATAACAAATGCCTAAAATGTGGAAGTGATCTTGGAATTGGGGATGGGCTTTGCCAGTGACACCTTTGCTGCACGAAGATGTAGAAAGACGGTCAGGAGCCAAGGAATGCAGGCACCTTCCAGGAGTTGGAAGAGGTGAAAAAACATTGTCTTCTACAGCCTCCAGACAGGAACGCAGATTTGCTGAGCCCTTGATGTTAGCTCAGTGAGACCCTTATCAGACTTCTGACCTACTAAACTGTAAGATAATAGATTAGTGTTGTTTTATGCCACTAAGTTTGTAGTAATTTGTTAGGACAGTAAAAAATGAATACAGATTTTGGTACTAGGAGTGAAGTGTTACCATAACAAATGCCTAAAATGTGGAAGTGATCTTGGAATTGGGGAGGGGGGGGTAAGCAGAGGCTGGAAGAATTTTTAACAGTGTGACTAAAAAAGCCTAGATTTCCTTGAATATAGTGTTAGTAGATAAATGGATGCTAACCATTGTGCTAACAAAGACTCAGATGGAAAGAAAGAAGATGGTTGAAGAAACATAAATCTCCCTGGAGAATTCCTAGATTGTTGTGAACAACAAAAAGTTAGCAATTTACATATCTGAGATTTAAAAAAAAGAAAGCTGGATAATTCTAACTTTGGGCAGGAATATTGGAATCCAGTTACTCTCACTGATGAGAGTAGAACCTGTTCAGCGCTTCTGGGAAAGCACTAAAGCAATACAGCCACACTTGGTCAAAATAAGCATAAAGATAAAGTAATAAAGTAAGCATAGATACAGATATGCCATTGCTGAGACTTTTTAAATTTTTCTATATTATTTATACAAGTTTATATATGCACATATATATATGTAAGCCTGAGAAGTTCTCACATGAAAATAAGTAAGGAAAAAGTGATGAAAGGCCATTATAGAATGCTATTAATTAAAGATCTATACACATGGTAATATGGGTTTAATCTTAAAAACATATTGCTAGGTGAAAAATAAATAAGTCTGGAGCAAAATTAAATAAAGATGAATTCAATTTATTTACACACAAAATAATAATACAAGTTTTATACACAGAAATGAAAAATATAGCCACGTTTTCCCATGAGGGTAAGAGAATCACAGGAAAAAAGTAGAGATAAAATTCAATCAATGAATAAAAAGAAGTTATTCAAGTACCAATGACATCAGCATTACACAAACAGAGGAGTATCATTAACTCAACCCTTTGCACATACAACGCAACTTAGTGTATAAATAATAAATGTGAAACTAAAGTTTAAAACATTTTATCATGTATATACCTTTCATATTGAGTTAAATTATAGAATAAAAATGAAAGAATGATTTAAGATATAAAGACAGGAAATATATTCAAAAATAAATATATGCAAAAGTCTAATTTGCATAATACTAGGTTTATTAATTTATACCACTCAGCTGCATTAAATATCATAAGCATATCTCTTCATTAATACTGCTATCTCATTTATTAAAAAGATAATAATTTATTTAAAATTGTATTGCCTCAAAGGTTTTTAAGGATTAAGTGAATTAATATATGTACATCACTTAGAAATGGATCTAGCATATGAAAACACCACAATAGTGCTAGCTATCATCATTATTATTATTTCCCTGAAGTAAAGCAAAGTGAACTTTAAAAAGCAAAGTCTAAAATGGATATTTTTTAAAAAGCAAACTATTTATGTATTATTTTTATTGCAAAAGAACTATTCATGTTTTAAGCTCCAAGAGTATACCTAGTATTTGATTTAATCCATTTTTCTTTTTCTAAAAACAGCTTTTTGCTTTGTAATAACTACTCCTTGGATTGGATATGTAACATCTTTCTATGAAGCAATTTTTAATGTACATTCTAACCATCAGCATTCAACTGAGAGTGATTATATCTCAAAACCAGGCATGACATCCATATCCAAAATTTAACAATAAACTCCAGCTCCTTTGCTCCTACTCTGAAGTGTGGCTTTCCATGTGAGTAATGTAACCATCTAATTTGTCATTCAAACTGGGATGCTTTTGAGAATTGATAACTATACCAAGAAAAATTCCAGTACTGTCCCAGTTAAAATGGGTCATCAAATATAGATGTAGAGACAGTACAATCTCTCCTGAAAATGACCCTAAATTTCTATTAGTATCACGTTCCTGTAAACTGTGCTCAGAGGAACTTGAGCATAAATCCACTTTGAATCCTTGTTTTTCTCCCCAATTTTAATGCCACCACATTAGCAGGGACTATCATCTTCTCATGCCTAGATCACTATCACAGTCTCCTAACTGAGCTACCTGCTCTCCCTTCTCTTCCTCCCCTAGTGCATCAACCACGTAGCAGCAAAAGTCACACAAGTCACAGGATCCCATTTCTGACCTCCAAAAACACCCCAATGACTTCTCACTGGCCTGTGAACAAAATCCAAAGCTCTTAATCATGCACTACAAAGCCCCTTCTAGCCTGATGCCTGACTATCAATCAAACATGCTTTATTCACATCTTTCTTCTTGAAATTCCTGCAACTCACTAGGTTCTTTCCAATCTCAAAATTTATGACACAGAAGCAGAAACAGAAATATGTAATAATGTGAGAGTTTAACATGCCTGTCTTACTCTGGTAGATCAAGGAGGCAATAAACTTGTCAGACACTAAAACACAGACAACCTTAACTCAAACAAGCAAATAGTATATATACACAAATGTAAATTGTCCACATGTAATAAAGTTAAAAATTAATAACAATATTCAAAAAAGGGCACTTGCAGAAGGAAATGAAAATCAAACAACCACAGAATTCTATTTAAAAATCTATTGAATCAAAGGTGAGATATAATTTAATATTGAAATTTTTTTATAAATTCAGGATAATCTCTTAATGTACTATATAGGATATAACCAAAGCAGTGCTCAGCGAAAAATTCATAGTATTAAACACCTTTATCAATAAAAACAACAAATGAAGTAGACATTTGCATCCAAAACGATAAAACAAAATAATCTAAAATAAATAAAGCAAGAAATTATTAGAGATAAAATCTCAATTTATTTTTAGAAAAGGAAAAAGGAAAATAAATAAATTGTGCTCTGATAACTTAAAAAGAAACACACCATTAAATAACCTAGTTCTTTTAAAAGGAGAAAGCACAAATTCAAAAAGAAATGAAAAGAGCAATTAAAAAAAATCATTCTGTGCACACACATTTGAAAACCTAAATCAAACTGGTAATTTTAGAAGAAAATAAAGTGTATAAATGTGGCATACTAAAATCAACCTGAGGATTTTTTAGCATAGCTGTAAGAGGTCTAATTGCCCTTAGTTGAGTTAGAAAATTTAGACAACTAATTTCCAGAGAATAAGAAAACAGAGATTAGTCAAAAAGCCTCCTCACAAAAAACTTCCATTTCCCTCAATGGGTTCACAAAGGGTTTTTCAAAGCCTTTAAGGAACAAATAATCCTAACTTTATTTTGAACAATTACCACGAATAGAAAAATCAGGAAAACTTCTGAATATTTTTTAAAAGGAAGATCCCAAGACCTGAAAAAGATGACATAGTGTATCAAAATTACAGACCAATTTCACTTATGAATAGCAATAAAAATTTTAAAACAGAATCCTTAAATGGAATTCGTATACATTTTTACATTGTGTTGTAGCAAAAACCTCCTCAGGGGAATTGGATGTGAGAAAAGTAGCATATTAGAAATAAGCTGAAAGACAGTTTTCAGCACCGGAATGAAAGGGGTAATGATTATACACCCTCTCTCACAGTTGTGCTAGGGACAGAGGAAGGAAAAGTAAGCTTGGCTAAACACAAAGTATTAAAATGTCACATGGGGAAATAAATGACAAAACCACATATATGCCACCTCTCCCCTCCTGCAAGGTTGAAGTCGCCCATCTCATGGTGGACTGTCAGTGACTGAAGCTGAGTATGTTACTGTGCCTGTATCAGATACTGATATCGGATCAATATCCACTTGCTTCTGCAAGCACCATCAGACGGGCAACAAATGGTAGATTTGTGCTAAATTTCCAACGTTGTGCCTGCAAATCCCATGTACTTCTAATCTCTGCCTGGTCCCCGGTTCCCACTACGTGTAGAGAATATCTGCAGTGACGGTGCCAGAAATAGGAGCTTTGCAGAAGCAGCAGCTTTGTGATTTTCCTGAGGAGTGGCTGAATTCCCTCAGAAGTACAAGCATTCTTGGGTGATAACTGCACCATCAGCCAGGAGGAATCACCACCACTAGACTTGGACAACAATACAGAAACACCGATTGTAAACGATAGAAATCCTTTCCTTCGAGCCATGTAAAGGATGTTCAGAATTGCTATGATTCATTTGAATCCTAAAGATACCTTAGGTTTCTAACCTTGGAAAATGAATTTTTTTTTTGTAGTTCCCACAATGAAAACAAAATATTTCATTCATGTGACTTGCTCAATACACATCTATGGTATGAGTTACAATAACGAATTCAAAATCTTCAGTAGTTGTAACTAGGAAATAGACCTTATTTGCTACCGCTTCCAAATCACCATGATGTTAAATAAAAGGTGACAATATTGTTCAGAATATATCTGTGTTTGTAATACTACCATTTTAAATTCTACACATTTTGAAAAAACAAAGAAAATGATAGACTTAATCATTCTGTGATCATTAATATGGCCAAATGTGTTTTCAACAAGCATAGGTTTCAACATGTCTCCAATTATAAATTTAGACTCATGAATGGTGATTAGCCAAAACTCATTGATAAGCTATAAATTGATACATACATATGCATATGCATGTCAAATTCCATGATAGGGCTTCCTTGGTGGCTCAGTGGTTGAGAGTCTGCCTGCCAATGCAGGGGACGCGGGTTCGTGCCCCAGTCCGGGAAGATCCCATGTGCCGCGGAGCGGCTGGGCCCGTGAGCCATGGCCGCTGAGCCTGCGCGTCAGGAGCCTGTGCTCCGCAACGGGAGAGGCCACAGCAGTGAGAGGCCCGCGTACCACAAAAAAAAAAAAATTCCATGATAAAATAGAGATTATAGTTAAAATTGTTACATTAGAAGAAATACGAAATAACTACTTGAAATACTTTATACACACAAACACACACGTATTCTTGGAAAAATTAAATTTCCTCCACAATCAAAAAAAATTGTGTTATTTACAGATAGATTTCTCCATTTAAAAAAATCATTGAAAATGTTGCTTTCACCTCCAGGACAGGATTTTAAGATCGTAAAACTTAATAATTTCTCATGTCAATAAGAAAAGAGAGAAACATAAAAAGAAAAATGAGGGAATCTCTGCATAGGCCACATCTTCCCATTTGTCTAAGAAGAAAGTAGATGAATCTTATAATTAGGTGTTGTTTATTCCCTATAACTGGGTGTTAAAGTCTCAATTTATTTTTTAGTCATACACAAAGCTGGAAGAACAGGAAAGTTTAATGTAAAACATAATATAATAATATAAAACAGTAATATAAAACAACTAATATACCTCAAAATATTCAAATCCCATACTTACTAAGTTCTTTTCCTTATAAGTTATTCTTCTAGAAAGAAACTGAGTGACATAGCAAGTCCTTAAGGATGTACGTGTCTAAAAACCATTAAGAGGTTTCTGTTTCTAGGTATGATGAAGTAACAGGGAGCAGATTTACCCTACAGATTTAAACAAACAGAAAACTAGACAAATTTATAAAACAAAAAATTACAGACAGTAGTGACAGGCAGTGCAGGACTATATTCTCTGAGAAGTGAGCAGTGGTCATCAGGCAAGGTAAGCCTACGCTTAAGGCTTTGAGGCAGCCTGCATGATACTATGCAGGAAGTAGAAACTCAAACAGAGCTTTGTGGTCTCCCTGGATTAAGGAGACATCTGAGATTGTGGAGGATGAGGCAGTTAACTACAGAAGAGGGCAGAGAACACTCTATAGAAAGCTCCAGAAAACTGCAGAGGATACCCTTAAATTTTTAAGGAAGGCCTTTTTGAAGAAGTGACATTGGGGAAAAAAATCAAAATCATATTAATATGATGACAATACAGCTGCATTCATGAGATCAGGGAAAGAACATTCAAAGCTTAGGGATTAACAAGGGTAAAAACTTAACAGGAATGAACTTGGAATGTTTGAAGTTAAAAAAGAAAAGTAGCATAGGCAGTACAGGATGAAAAGAGCTAGATCAAATAAACATGGAACAGATGTTGTAGGACGTTCTAGGACTTCATTTAAATTTTCAATTTTGTTGTTATCATCTTGATAAACCATTGAACGAGCTTGGCATTATCTAATTTGAACCCGAGAATAGCCACATTGACTGCTTAATACTGGATGTGTGGTAGTGGCACCAAAATTTAAAAATTGTAAGATCAGCTAGAATTTGAAACAGTCTTAGTGAGGTCTGGTGATGATTATGATGGTGGTTGTAGAGAATTTGATGAAAAAGGGAATTAATTTGATATTAATCTTCAGAATATATTTGATATTCATTTAAAGAATATATTTGACAGTAAAGTTGAATATTTATCAATGGATTAGATATGGTGTATGAAGGAAAGGGAGGAATTAAAATATAATTCTTGGGTTTTTGACTGATACAAGTGAGTAGATTTGGTAACATATATTAAGATGAGAAAGGCTTTTGGGAAGCTAGGATTTGTCCCATTTAAGATGGCCAATTGCAGATACAAAGATAGATGTAGGCTGTGTAAGGTGTCGAAGTCAGGAGTAAGAATCTGGGAGATAACATTATTAAACACATAGAAAAGAATGAGATCACATAGGAAGAGAGCGCAGAGTGAAAACAGATGAGTGCCAAAGTAAAATCCCTGGGATACTCTACTCTGATCTTTAAAGAAGTAGAAGTCTGTAAATAAGATTAAGAAGGAGTGTACAATGAGGTCAGGGGGAATTCTAGAAACTGTCATTTCCCTGAAGAAAAGAATAGAAAGCATTAACAAGAAAGAAGGTCTAGTGCGTCATAACTAAAGTTACTAGGAGGTGAGGTAAAAGGAAAACAGAAAATTAATCACCAGTTTGGTGACTTTAATAAGAACAATACACTGGAGTGGTAGAGACAAATACTCAAATAGAATAAGGTGGTACAAGAAAGGGGCCAACAAATGGATACAAATGAATGAGTTTAGAATACTACAGGGGGCCCAGAAAGATAGAAAGCTTGGAATAAACTTATTTTTAAAGGTTACATATTCCAATAATCTGCTCAATATGTCTTAACCTCCAGATCTTTTTCAATCATGCTATGTCTAAACCTAAAACCCAAAGTCCAGTTGTTTATTTGAAAAGAGTACAAAAGATATACTACTTTTTTCTGGTATTTAGAGACTTTGGGGGCACTTTGTAGTATATTTATGTGGATACTCTGTATTTTGAGGAATTTCTCTGTAAAGTAGCCCAGAAAAAAATGGACAGTGGGTGGGGTGTGGGAATCAAAAGACTTTCTTTTTTATTGTTATTGTCACCATTTGTGCATTTTCTTCCTCCCATGGATGAAATTAATGTATATTTACAGACCCACAGCATTCATCCTTTAAAGAGAAAGAAAATAATATAGAGAAAAAAGATATCATTGCTAGAGAAAGGTCATTGAGAAGGCAAGGGTGGGAGGAATGAAGGGTAGGTTCTATTGATTGGGAACAGGTTAGCTTTTAGTAAATAAAGGGATATATCTTCCATTTTAACATTAATAGAGAATTTTTGGTAAAGGAAAAACAGCTAAGTGAGCTGAGAATGGATGTGATGAAAAGAGTGGAATGTTTGAAAATGGGTTTTTTTGTGTGTGATGATAAGGTCTAGTGATGATTGAGGTAGAAATAAAACAAAATGACAACAAAAGACAGAAAAAATTGTTAGAGCTAAAGAGCGAAGAAACTTAGAAATCAGAGTGTTGTGTGTAACATTTACCTGCATTATGAAAGAGTCAACAATTAGAATACCGAGGAAGAAGACAATGAATCAGTCAAGCGATGGAAAAATGAGAAGGAATGGCCTGGGTGTCAGTAGCAACAGCAGAAAAGTGGAAAGATAAGTGGAAAGATCTGATTGCATATGTTTCGTAGAGCTTGAGCTTTGGAACGAGGTAGAAGGGAGAGTCTGACCAGCATTAGTGGACAAGGAATAGATCTTCACTAACTAAGACCTCATACACATAGAGAGTGGTAGGAAAAATAGACTGCTCTTGAGAGATTTTGGGGGGAATCAGTGTAAATAGGAGACAGTCATGTTTCATTGAGAGCAAGAATAAATGGATAAAAGATTGTACTGAACAGTGCATAAATGCTGGCAATTTGGGGCTGATATACTTTACTTGACAAATCTTCTCAAATTTATTAAATATATTATATTCCATTGATATAAAATAGCCTCACTATTTATTAAATAAAGAAACAAATAAACTGATGTTTTTCTGATTTACTTAGTCAGTTGAGGTAAAAATAATTTCCAAAACGGTGCTAGCATAAAACAAGCTGGTAATTAGTGCAATTATCATATAACCTTACCAGTATGAAATCTGTTCTGTACATGTGCTATATGGAAGTAGAATCCACACAACACAGCCATAATGCTGTAACAGTACAGGCCATTACGTAAGAAAATTTACTTATTCCGTGTTGAAAATTGGTGACTGAGCCCATTTCCAAGCCAACACAACATTCCACTCTTGCCCTCAGGAGCCCACAATCTGCTATACACCATCTTCATCTCTGCTCTAAATGGAAGTCGTTTTCACTCACCCTCTCCACTTCTCTTCCCATCATCTAGTAAGCCCTCTCCCATCAGGCTTTCAAACCCTCAACTCCACCAAAATGGGTTTTGCCAAGGTCACTGTAGACACCCCTGTTGCCAAATCCTTTTTTCAATTCTCTTCCGTAACCAGCTTAAGCTCTTATTGAGATCAGTTGACACAGATGACGACTCTAATCTTCCTGAAACAATTTCTTCCTTTGACTTCCAATACATCGTTATCTTTTACTTCAAGTTCTATATCTCTTGCTCTTACACCTTAATATCCTTTACAACTTCCTCCTTATCTCCATGAACTCAAATATAGAACTTCTTTTCACTATCTACTTTCACTCTTCAAGTGATCTAATCTAGTGTCTCACTTTATATAGCCTAATCTTCATTCCTATATCCAATAACTTTGCAATATCTCCACATGTATATATATATAAAATAAGCAGCTCCAATTTTATATTTTCCAAAAAGAGCATTTGATGCCTCAAAAAATAAATAAGTTTTGTCCTTTCCATTGTCTTCCTCATCTTAGCAATTGGCAATTCATTTTTTTCCAGTTTCTCAGACCAAGGAATATTTCTTGCACACTTCATATGCAATCTATCAACAACTTTTTATTGGCTATATCTACAAATTATATACACAATCTTACCATATCATCCACCCTTATCCAGGTTCTAGCCATCATTATTTCTCATTAGATTATTGCAAAAGATTTTTTATTTTTCCCCCAGTTTCTACCTTTGCTCTAGTAAAATCTATTCTTCATTCATCAGTAATAATGATCCTTTAAAAATTAAAATGGGGCTTCCCTGGTGGCGCAATGGTGAAAAAAAAAAAAAAAAAAAAAAATTAAAATGATATCATGCCACTCATATGTTCACATACACTTGTCAGGAAGAGGGGGATTTCCCCCTCTAGTCTTTTTGGGTCTTTATGGCTGAACTAATAATAAAATTGACACAAGGCAGATTAACAGGAGAAAAAGAAACAAATTTTAATTCTTGCTCATGGAGGTCTCATAGATATGACCTAAAAAATGGACAAAGCAGACAGCTTTTATATTTTTTACACACATAAACCAAGAAAACAAACAAAAATAACCATAAATTTGTGAGGAATTGACAGGACAAAAAAAAAAAAACTTAGGTTTTGGGTGGTCAATTAACGAAGAATCTAAACAGTGTTTGGGCTTGAGGTAGTAAATTAAAGAAATAACAAGGTTTGTTTATATTGGCTTCTCAGCCCAAATTCCCATCTCTGACGATAAGGGTGTCTTTCCACTTCCAGATGCAAGGAGTGTACCTTTCACATGAGAGATTTATTTTCTGCTTTCAAGAAAACAGAAAGGAGGGTGAGAGTATTCCTCTTGTATTGGTCACTTCTTAGGTAACTTTAACTCAACGTAATTAATATGCCATTGGAGCACATTTTGGGGCAGCCAACCCACTCAAATGTAAGCCAAATTCCCTACCTTGGTGAATGTGGTCTCTGCTAACTTTCTGGCTTCATCTCTTTTTATTCACACCATCCTGGCTGACTGGCAAAATTATCTCATAAGCATTCTAAGTATGTTCCTGTCACAGTACTTTTGTACCAGCTCCTTCTCTTGCTTGAGATGCTCTTTTCCTAATATAGTTGTGTCTTGCTTCTTCACATCTTTCAGATCTCTGCTCAAGTGTATCCTTTTCTTAGAGTCGTCCCTAATCATCCTTTATAAAACAGTATCCTCAAGAATTTGCTGCCCCCTTTTAATACTTTAACACAGCATTTATTACCACCTAGAATATATTTATTTGTTTATTTTCTTCTTCCTTTATAAGAAAATTTCTGTAAAGGAGATCTTTTCTGTTTTTGTTTTTTTGTTTTTGTTTTTGCTGTACACGGGCATCTCACTGTTGCGGCCTCTCCCGTTGCAGAGCACAGGCTCCGGAGGCGCAGGCTCAGCAGCCATGGCTTACGGGCCCAGCCGCTCTGCGGCATGTGGGATCTTCCCGGACCGGGGCACGAACCCGTGTCCCCTAGCATCGGCAGGCGGACTCTCAACCACTGCGCCACCAGGGAAGCCCTGTTTTTGTTCTTAATGTTCCATTGCTGACTCATAGTCAGCACCTGTCAATATATATTGAATGAATAAATGAAAGGATAAATATAGAACTTAATAAAATTTTTAACTTGTTAATGGACACTGGCTCTCCAAGGGATAAAAGGCTGTATATATTTCCACCCAAGAATAAATCACTGGACTAAGGTTTTGAAGGACATTATTTGGGAAAACCTTATAGCTATCAGATGGCAAGTGCACCTGGTAAGCAACATTCTTGACCTGTTTATTTTATTGTGGTTAAGAACACTTAACATGAGATCTATCCTTTAACAATTTTTTTATGCAATATATTACATTGATACCAGCTATAATGCTGTACAGCAGATCTCCAGAGTTTATCCATATTACTTAATTGAAAGTTTACACCTATTAATTAGTAACTCGCCTCTTCCCCCTCTCCTTATTTCCTGGTAATCACCATTCCAATATTTGATTTTATGAATTTGACCATTTTAGAAATGTTAATCAGCAGATGAATGGATAAAGAAAATGTGGTATATGTTTATACAGTCTTCCCTTCATATCTGGGGGAAATTGGTTCCAGGACCGCTGCAGGTACCAAACACTGAAGATGCTCAGGTCACTTATATAAAAGAGTGTAGTACAGTAGGCCCTCTGTATCCTCAGGTTAGCAACCGCGGATTCAAAGCGCCAATTATAGAATGGAATACCACCCAGCCTTAAAAAATGGTAAGCAACTTTCTTAATTGATTGCTTACTTGGCCATCTTTCTCTGAATATGGTATATATGCATCATCATCATCACCATCTTCATCAGTTTGGGAAAATTTTGTTCAATATGTTGGTGAACACAAAGGTGAATACAGTACTTGATCCATATCACCTAAACTGAGTGATGCCATAAGAGTTCTTCTATTTTCATTAAGGCAAATGCATTACATATCTACTTTGTTACTATAATTGTATTGTACAGACTGCACAACTGTGAAATTCAGGATCAGAATTTATAATATACATTCATCAAAGTTCCTATTGCATCTCATGATGTCTCACATCAAGATAAGCAAGTTGAAGTACTACACTTTATTTCCATTCAGTTAATGCTCTCATTATATAGTTACCCCCAGGATGACACATCTCAATTATAGAAGGCTTTGCATGACTAAGGTCTTCCATTAATGTAACCTCATAAGTTTATAAAAAGCCAAAATGAGAGCTCTTGTTTTTCCAGTGTGTTTAATCAAACAATGAATTCATATTATTGGCTCTGAAAAAGGTTTCCTTAAAGTAATTAAAAGCAGTACTTATGTCACCCAAGGGTAATTGCTGCTTATTTATTTATCGTTTTACAATTTACCTTCATTAGTTCAGAGTGACAGTGCCAATTGTAGAACAAGCATGAGGTTATTGGGATGTTATGACCATTTGAACTCAAATAGTGGAGGGAAAATCTCAACAAAAAGTACACCTATGTGAATTGGATTCAGCAAGTGAACTACATCAAACAGGAAAGAAAAACACACAAATAAATGTCAACAAACACGTTTTCCTGTATCTTTAAATGGAAAAACAGAAGAAAACACTGATGTTGACATCAATACACAGGTATGTGCACCATTATGTTTAAGTAACCAGTCTGAATCAATGAGGCAGAGATGTTTTATTGAAGTAACTCATGCCTTTTATTCAGAGTCATCTGATATTACCTGTATGTCTAGCTGAAAAAGAAACCTAATCAAACATCGTCTATGAGTATGTACCTGTATCTCTATGTGTCTGTACTGTCTTTTTGGAAACTGGTGCCTTGATCTCAAATTTAAGCTTCTGCAATTGATTCAACTTGAAGTTGATTAAATTCAATCAATTTCTTCAATTATCTTCAGTAACTTAGAGATATATTTGGATATATACTTTTGTTGCAAGTCCAGATATTTTTCTAAAAGTCTACATATATATATAGATCTGAATATAAAAATACATAAAAAGTATTGACTATTGTTATATTCTATCTAAATGCTAAGTGATCAGAACCATTAATTCATTCCTTAAATAAACATGAACTAAGCTTTTATTAAATTCCAGGTAATTCGATTTTGGATAGTCAATAAAACTGATCAAAATAAAATCTCTAGGTAAATTTTAGTGTTATATTAATAAAGTAAAAATAATAATAGTATTATTGTTATTAGCCATGCTGATAATTATTGCAAACTTGGTACCGTGGTAAACTCATCACATGAATTAATCTCATCACATAATCTATGACACAAGCTGTGACCCACATTTTGTAGATTATGAAACTGAACACCAGAGATGTAAAGTAACTCGTCCAGATCATGGCTAGTAGTTGTCAGAGCTGAGAATTGAAACCACACAGCCTGACTCTAGATCCAAATATCTTACCTATTGTATCTTGCTGTGCTTCTAACAAGAATAGATAATATACACCTCTAAAAATGGGTCACAAATACCATGATAACTATGTAAAAGGGCCAGTGTTAGAAAAGTGGGCAAATCTACCTTCTTGACTTGAACAAAGCAAGTCAAGAGACAATTTATACAGCATAGAACCCAGAGGCTTGATCTCCAGAGATGATTAAGTGTCCATGAGATAGATAAGCTCATGGGGTAAGAACAACTTGAGCAAAAGATTCACGTATAAAGTAACCTGGCATCCTGAAGAAATTGCAGACAGTTCTGTAGAGCAGAAGGTATGATGCAATGGAGGTAGAGAAGGGAAAGAGAGAAGCTTGAGAAGGAAGAAAAGGCAAAACAAACTGTCTTGTATTCTCCAGACTTTTGTCATACATATACTATATAATTTTAGGAGGTATCCAGAGCAATATTTTAAAATGTATGTTTATTTTAATATAACTTAAGAAAAAATTAATATAAACTGTTATTGAAGTTTGTAATATAGGTTGTGAAGCTGAAATATATATTTAAATTTAACATGATGAGTTGATTTAAAGAAAACTATCAAGTGCACCATAATGCACTGCCATGACAAAACATAAAGTTTGAAGGATGGTTTGTAAATTACATCTGTGTGTGAAATAAGGAGTTCGATCTTTATCCTATGAATAGTTAAGAATAGATTTAAAACACTTTCATGTTAAAATTTTCATCTTGAAACTATTCACTCCACAGGACCTGCATAAGTCCAAGTTGAATTTAGTTACTGATGGAGCATTGACAGTTAAGTAAGGGATACAGATCAGGGTGCATGAAGTGATTCTGGCTTGGGTAATGGGGGCTACTAGTACCAGCCGTTGAACTGCAGAACATGGGACAATAGTTGTTCTTTTTTTTACGTTTGGTGGGTGCAGGTTGAATTTCAGATTCAAACATATTCAGATTGTATGCCCAAGTGCAGATACTGATGGGCTGGAAATTGAGAGAGTCACTAAGCACTTTGATAGGGAAAATGACATTGCCACTGGAAAAGTTGCACGCATAAGTAAAGCACATGTCAAAATAGTATAAATATATTTCTTATTGTGAGATATCTTGTGATCAGACAATGGTTCAAGACACTTAAATATCTAGGACACACACTAAAAATAGACTCTTGCTTTCTATGTTGAACTTATTCAATCAGAATGTGCAGGTGGTGGGCCCAGGCCTTTGCATATTTAACAATTTTCTTAAGTAATTAATCAGCATAGCCTAGTTTGGGAACAATAATTCTTCAATAAATGTAATTCTTCTCTAGGTGCTTCCACTCCCAAGACCATCCTACCTACCATTTTATTATGTTAAAATATTATGTGAGGGCTTCCCTGGTGGCACAGTGGTTGAGTAAAAAAAAAAAAAAAAAAATATATATATATATATTATGTGAAACACAAACTAATGAAAAACAGGGGGTTGGTTTGTACTCAGTTTCAAGAATCATGATAGAAGTATCTACAGGGACTAGGAAGGCAATAGTCATGAGTAAAGCACGTCGGGTATAGGAAAGTTGGGTTTACATCTCTCTTCAACTAAATAGGGCAGTTGGGATTCAGCTCGAAATGATTGTTGCCTTGCTAGCATGTGGGTTCAGTGTTATAATTTTGTATAATTTTTAAATGTTTAATTGGCAACTAGTTAAAATTACAACAAAAGCAATAAAACTGGGGGCTGGTGTCAGCTTCTAGTCCATCGTTTTGAAGCTCTTGATCAAGCTCATTCTCATTATTTTCTGTGGAATAAAGAAGACTCAAAATGATTTAACTTAATTTTCAACACCACTATTTATATAAGCATAAGTAATTTGTGAATGGATAGAAACATATAAAATGCACAATTATGCTTCTAAGAGTTAGGTTGAAGTAGGTCATTGATTACTCAGATATGTACTAATAATGTACACTTCTACTCTTTCTATGAACGTCACCCTGGCCAGGAATCTAAAGACTGTAGAACTGGGCTTCCCTGGTGGCGCAGTGGTTGAGAGTCTGCCTGCCAATGCAGGGGACATGGGTTCAAGCCCTGGTCTGGGAAGATCCCACGTGCCACGGAGCAGCTGGGCCCGTGAGCTACAAATACTGAGCTCTGTGCGTATGGAGCCTGTGCTCTGCAGCAAGAGAGGCCGTGACAGTGAGAGGCCCGCGCACCGCGATGAGGAGTGGCCCCCGCTTGCCACGACTAGAGAAAGCCCTCGCACAGAAACGAAGACCCAACACAGCCAAAAATAAATAAATGAATAAATAAATTTAAAAAAAAAAAAAAAAAAAGACTGTAGAACTACTTAGTATATGATAGTGATCCCAAGTTTGGACATTCTAAAACTATCAAATTTTCTGTTGTTAATTTATTTATTAGCTCAGTAAAGGAAAAAATCCAACTCTTTGAATCCCCCCAGATATTAAAAATAATAATTAGTATTATCATTATTACTTGTCTTTTAGCAAGACCAGGAATATTTTGAAAGCTAATTTCTTTAAATAATGACTGAGCTACTAAACGTAATAGTATCTGACAATGAAATGCATCCATTTGGCAGGTACTTATGTAGTTTATGATAAAAACTTTGGACTTCTGTGTTAAATATCTTCAATCTTTCCCTTCAAATTTATTCTCCATCCTTCTACACCTTACTCTCCTTCCCGTGATGGAGACCTGTATTGCTACATTAGGTGGCCCACCTGCCTTCTGGCCAATGAAAAATTGCAGGAGATGAGGAAGAGAAACAAGAAAGAGAGGTCAGGACTTAAGGTCAGGACTTATCTCCCTAGCATCTTCCCAGAAGGCTCTACACCTCTCACAGTATTACAGCTCCTCCCAGGTACCCTTTTCTTCATTACTCCTACCCGAAGTGTGGTCCATGGACCCATGTTGGTGACAAGAAACATCTGAAAACTTATATTACAGGGAAATTTTATGTCTACTGGGTTCTAATTTTAAATGGTAGAGCTTGCATTTTGTCTTTTTTACTTCACTTTTCTAGTAATTTATTTTTACTGTTTTACAAAAATATCAGTTTGCAAAGGATTAGAAAGTAAACAAAACACAGCAAACAAAAACATAAAAATTTGGTTCTTCCCCCACAGATATGGTTGCCAGGTTTAGCAACTAAAAATACGGTATACCAACTAATTTTGAATTTCAGAAAAGCAATGAATAAAGTGTTAACATAATCTGTCCCAAATACATGTATTTTCTCTGGCAACCCTACTACAGATTCTGCTCTGCATGATTCTCTCCTTTCAAGTTTTGACATGTACTTCTGAGTTCCTTTGGATGTAGGGGTAGTAACAGCTCTAATGTTAAGAGCAGAGGTCTGCATAATCCCTGAAGTTTTCTCCATTATGGCCATACCTTTTTCCAAAGGTCCTTTATAAAACTCTCCTCTGATCGTCTCATTTGAGTATGGTTTTTGTTGCTTGCTGGGACATTGATTGGTACAGGTTCCATGCTAAATTCTTCCAGTTATTTCTAAATCCCAGTATTTAGTGTCCTCTGCAGTCTTTTCACTAGATTTCCCCTCCTCACAATTGCCACACTGTATACACCAATATGTTAAGAAAGAATAGAAACAGTCACTGGATGCCTAATTTGGGGAAGACAAGAACCATTAAACTGCCAATCAACATTATCCAGATGTCTGCATCTTGTTACCTCGTTCCTCACATTCTTTCCTCCCTCTAGCTAACTGCTTTCAATATGTAGTTTACTTGCTCTCAGACTCTTGTACAACCTTTCTTAATTGTCCTAATTCACATCCTGCAACTCTGCAATGCAGAAAATGAATAAACTTGCTGTGAACCAACAGTTACTGAGTATGACACAAAATACACTCCTGTTTTCCAGTTTTAGCTTTGTGCTCCATTTCGGAATAGATCCAAGACTTCCTCAAACACCAACTGCTTCTCTCGCCCTCACACACACACACAAAAATGCTAGAACTCTCAGCTTGAAATTTCTCTGCTTATCTTCTTAACAGGCAACTAGCTCAGTTATGAGCAAATTCTTATTATAGACAGTGCCTTAGGTTGAGGTGAAATCTGCCTCCTTGTAACTTCCATTACTTCTAGTTCTATATTCCTGTGTAGTAAGAATACGTGTGTCCTCTTTTAAACATGACAGTCCTTCATATCATCAACATTTAATGATGGCTAACAAAACTATGTCATTGTGTTAGAAACTAACTCTCCATTACAATATAATGCAGTGTAATGACTCATCTAACATCAAGATGTAAATTATTTAAATGTGTGTGTTTTACAAAAAACATGCAAACTTTCTTCAAGGTATAATTTTATCTACATGCAACTTAATTCTGCCTTACAATTCTAGCACTAAGTTATATAGATCTTGTAAAAATATTCTCTAAATAAGCAAATAATCATTTCCTATTTGTGAATTAAAAAACTTCTAAAAATTAGAAGAAAATGACACCTGCAATTTGATTGAAATTCAAGTCTACCACTTATTAGCAGGGTGATCTTGAGCAAACCATTTAATTAGTTTATAATTGGTAGATACAACACTTTTATTACACTATTACTAACAGAAGGACATTTGTTATTTTGCTGGTCATGTGATCTTACATCCATGTTTCAATACTGTCTCATATATTCCAGGAAGAATCAACAGTGTGAAATATATTGTTTATTCCTTTCAGGAAGAGACCTACTGTCATATTCTTCGCTATTACTATGCATACATATGTGTACAGAATTTCAGTGTATACATATGTGATCATCTCTTAACCTCATAATAGCTTTTGTTGGGAATGTGGTTAGATCCAAGGTCACAGCATGAAAAACAACAAATGATGTTGGAGAAAGAATGTGGACTACTTGCTTATGCTGTAATACTTCTTTGCATTTGCTTTGGTTTATATGACCATTTTATTTCAAGAAAACAAAGTCATATCAAAAACTTGAAATTGTTAAGTGTGTAACAGTTAAGGAAACAGTTCCATTTTAAAATATATTACACTGGGCTCTCAATATTCTTCCTTATATCACCCTCCTGCCCCAACAACTATTTTTCTAAGGGAAAAAGGGAAAAGGAGAATTGGCCAGAAATGGAATATGGTTTAGGTCAGTAAACAGGTGAACTATATATTTTTAGAATGTGCCATAATATTTTTCCAGTTTCTACTCCTTGACTGCAGCTTTGACTAGAGGAGGAAATCTTGCCCCCAAACTTGTATTGTAGCTTTTTCTCAACAGGGAATCACGAATGTAAATGTCTTAAGGACAAGAGTCTGTATTTTATTTCTGATGCTATTCCCAAGCTCTTTCAATAATTCTGGCAACTACTAGACTCATAACAATTTTTTTAATGAATATATTACTACCTCATAGCAGTTTCATTCTCTCATTCATTCATTCATTCATTCATTCAACAGATTCTACCAGTTGCCTATCATGTTCAATGCACTGTTCAAGTGTATAGTTGCGCTACCCTCACCCTCCAGACTACTGTCAGGGTTCTTTCTAACATGTGAATCTCACTGTGCCCTCCTCTTATTTAAATCCCTCAGTCAATTTCTTTAACACCCACGTGATACATTACATAATTTCCAAAGTACAGAAATGCTACCCTTCATCAGTTGAGGTGTGTCTTACCTATTGAGATACCTGTCTTGTTGACCCCATATTTATTCTTACTCTATTTTATAGCTGCATTAATTTGTGATTCTCCAAATATACTATACTGCCTCACATCCCTGTATACCTGAGTATATATATATATATATATATTTGTTCAATTTATCAGATTTTCTTCATGAAGTCATATTCTAATTAACATTAATAAAAATTTACTGAGTTTTTTTTAACCAGACACTGTGTTAGACACTATATATAAAATGCATTACTTAATCCTTGTAACAGCCATTCAAGGAATGCAAACCTATTTCTATTTTACAGAGGAAAAACCGAGGCTCAAAAACATTAATTTACTCACAGTCTCAAATACCCTTAATGTAATTTCTATTATATTAGAAATTGCTTCCTTAACTTCTCATTTCAAAGCAGATATTGAATTAATTCTGTCATACTTTCCTTCCTTTTTCATATAGTACTGAACTTGGTTTGCTAATTAGTGATCTAGGATTTTTTGCCTCTATTTGGCCTCATAAAATTGGGCTATAATTTCCTTTCTTACACTGTCCTTGCCTCATTTTCATATCAAAATGAAAAAAAAAAAAAAAAACCTGCACATGCATATATTAACCAAAATAGCCTTAACTTTCCCCTCAGCTTAACTAAACTTGAGACAGGCTTCTTCCAGACTATAGGCCCCGACCTACTTTTCTGAGAACATTTACTTTAGAAAACTTTCTACTGTAAATTCTTTCGCTATTCCTTTGAAATGCAAATCTTCCCCTAACCTTTTGCCAGTTTTATAACCCAGGAATGTTTTTCTCTGGGACCTGGGGCCATCTCTTTGAAATATAATCCTAGAAGGAGATAGGGTCTTTATCTTTTAGTCTGTATATGAAGATGGGAGCATAATTTCAATAAGTGTCAATTAGCAAACATAGATGGTTTAATCACATTGATCAACCTCCCCACTACCATTCTCCAGTACTTGTTGAGCTCTATGTGGCTCCCCTATTACAGCAAGCTTGAATGAGTTCTTCCTTGCTTGTTTAACCCCATCAGTGCAATTTTTCTTTTACAATATACAGACAAACATACATATACTTAGTGTTGCTATTTTCACCTCTCCCCATCTCTCTACCCTTGTAGTTTTATAATGTTTTAAAAATCACTCCATTTTTATATGAAATGGATCCAAGGAAGAAAGATGTATGTCTTTTTTGTCATCTGTACTTAGAAATGTTCCTTTGTTAGATGTATTATATTTTTTAAAAAAGATTTTTTCAGGACTTCTGTTTCTACAGCAGGAAGAATATTCATATTATCTGGGTACACAGTATCACCTGGACCTGATATTAACAATTCTTTTAGGAAATAAGATTGTGAGCTTCCCTTCTTGATGTGAGTTTCAAAAGCATCATTTCTTTGTCTTCCGTTTCTCTATACTCAGCACCAGCTCATAGCCAGGCACATATCAGTGAGTACTAATGTGTTGAATGATTTAATTAATTTATAGCTTTTCCCTAGGTTACCTCCTCCATGAGGTCCCTTTCACAATTACTCCATGCACAGTTCCTTATGGGACTTGGTCCAGTGCTATGATTGGCAGTTCTTCCAGATCCTATAGCTGGAATTGTGTCTGTTCTTCTCATAAGATGACCTCCAGACCTGACAGTGTGTTTCTTGAGAACCAGTATTGGCTCTGTCTTCTTTATCTAGTAAAGTATATTTGTATCTCATTCCCAGAAAAAACATATGAGCTATCTTTCTGTGTCCAAGGAAGTATATGGCTGGATAAGTCCCAATTTGGGAAGGTAACTTTAAATACATAAAAAGTATTTTAATATTTAAAATAATTTTGGCCATACATTTCCACTATACCTCACTGGTTTTCCCCATGTAAATACTCTTAACGGTTGAGGTTGTTTAACATAAAGAATGCTGAGAATACTTGGGGACACTTTCTATAAAAATATTTAATAAGCAATCACATAATGTGGAAAATTAACAGATTGTGAGAGATCAATGCCCTTGGGAGGTCCAAACCATTTTAACAAAAATTCTCATTTTCATACTAGCCTTTCTTCAAGCTATTATCCACCAAGATAATACAATGGTCTTCTAAGATACAGATAAGTTAGTGTCACTCCTCCACTTAGAAAACTCCAATGCCTCCCTTTGTTCATGAAATAACATGCAAACTCTCTTACATAGGCTTCCAGGCTGGGTCTTTGGTGCCTGGTTCAGGTCCTGGTTCATGTTCAAGATCTCAGTCTGTATCTGTCAGTAACACGGAGGCAATCTTGAACCTCTATATGACTTGGCATTCTCTGCATTGTACCCCAAAACATGAGTTTTGAATCCTATTTCCTGAAATATTTTCAATGGATATGTGATGCTTAAAGAGTTGAAAGTATTTCTCAGTAAGTTAGACTATTCCATCCTCTGTCTGGAGAGTAAAAATAATTACAGTCCATAGAAACTTTATATTAAAAATGCATGTGGTTAACATTGTTTTCAGGGTTAGCAGTCTAAGTTCAGTTAGAGAAGAAAGGTGTTTTTGTTTTCATTTTGATAGTTTGAAAACACTCTTCTAAAGGAGAGAATGATGTCAGTGATATTGTTTCTTTTATGTTTTAAGGACTAAAGAAAAGTCTTACTTCTATCAGACTCAAAAAGAAGTGACACTTTCTATTAAATATTTTAAAATGGTCTATGCACCTTAGGAAAGATTTGAATGATTTCTTTGTAGAAATAGCATCTACAGGGAAAATAGGAAATACATTAAACTTTAGCATTTATTGTAGTTTATTATAAGAATTTCTATGACTATGAATAGCATTTAATATATAACATAGTCATACATTTTAATACATTTAAAGAACATATTCTGAAACTCTATCCTAGTGAAGTATGACACTGCTCTGAGAATAAAACTGGATCATTTTAACCCAAGCCCTAATTTTTTCTTTAGCAACAATTTAAATGGCTTTTAGGCACTCACTCAAGGAATTTTACACATTACTCTATCCATGATAAAAAATGTGTACTGTTCTCCAAGTCTGACTTTATTTCATTTCTAAGCTCCTCACCAACCACATTTTACATCACTGTATTTGTCTAGGTTCCTCTACTTTTTAATTTAGGTCAGAAATACAGTGCCACGCCATTCCAGACTTTGGGAGATAATTATCTCCCTCTTCTCAAAAGGAGCCAAGGATTGGGTATGACAGAAACTAAAGAACAGTACTAAAGGGTTTATGGGAATGCTGAGAAGACAGATCCTTGCTCTCTGCATGCAGGACATGGATGCAAGAGGCGGCAGTACCTGGTCAACATGGCAGAGAAAAGCAGAGCACAGAGAAAAAAGCCATTGTCTCTATTTTCACTTCCTTCTCAGATTTGTTCCAATCATCACATTTTTGGAGGGGAGAGGGAGCTGTTCTGAAGCTCAGAAAGAGAAATCATTATATGGCAGTGACTATGTCTCCTCCATGTAATTCAACTTTCTTAGTAAATAGCCTTGCAAAGAAATAAGTATAGATTTTCATGATGGCAATGATGTATTAAGAGCCATTTTTTAAGACTAAACAGGGCCATAGAAGGAGATATGGTCCCTATCTGACTTTGATACCACAACTTTAATTTTGTATTATTAATATAGAATCTGATAAACCCTAGATGCAAAACAGAGTGAAATTCCTATGTCATATTTCCTTTTGTTTTTATACCAGTAGTTTTTAAACTTGGATGCACATTTGGATCACATGAGAAGGTTTAGAAATCCTGATGTGCAAGCCTTACTATATACCACTTTAAATCAATATCTTTAAAGGTGAAAACCAGAACTCAGTATATTGTAAAGCTTCTCAGGTGATTCCAAAGTGCAGCCAAGGTTGATAAACATTGATCTAGACTATTCCTTTGAAGGTAGAGCTAAAGTTTACATTAAATAAATATTACTATAATTATTTCATGAAAACATTGTAATGTATAGAAAAAGTATCAATTTTAGTTTAAAAGTTCCCTGGATCAAATTCCATCTCTTCTGCACATATACTCTGACAAATTTAATTTTCCTCAATGATAAAATGGGGATGAAACTACATGCCTTACAGAGAACTTGTAAGGATTATACACAATGGGTAATGGCTACAATATAATTACTGAATAAATAGCTGCTCGTACATCAGAGATAATTTTGGCATATTCCTAGAAAATATCGTATCTCACAGTGCACGTTTCCTCTCCTCTTACACTTTTGGCCATTCTTCTTTCTTTTGCTATCAGAAACTTGATGTTCGGTTTGGGGGGAATGATGGATAAACTTATCCCAATCTTCAATTTTTATACATGTTTTAGGTGAAGTTGATACTACCCCCATTTGTTCTTTGTCTGTGGATATGGATATGTAATTCAGACCTGGCCAAAACAGTACACAATATTCCACAAAAGCTGTGATTTGACCCAGTGTGGGCCAATGAAAGTCAGTGCCCAGATTTTTGTTCAAACTTCCAACAGTGAATTTCCTTCATGTTGGGCTTGCCAGTGCAAAGATGTAGGGCTAGACTATTGTCAGCCATCTTGCTACGAAGTCAGTTCTAACAATATGAAGGAGGGGAACTGAGAGCGGTAGAGAGATAAGATCCTGGTAGAATAATGAAAGCCCCTTGATGAGGTGGCACCACAAGCTAAATAGCTAAAGAAATGAAAGCACTGCCAATATTTTTCTTTTCTTGAGTTGAGCCCACGTGCTACAACTACTGAAGCCCATGCGCCTAGAGCCCATACACCACAACGAAGAGTAGCCCCCTTTCACTGCAACTAGAGAAAGCCTGCGTGCACCAACGAAGACCCAATGCAGCCAAAAATAAATTTATTCTTTTTTAAATTACACATAGGGCTTCCCTGGTGGCGCAGTGGTTGAGAATCTGCCTGCTAATGCAGGGGACACGGGTTCGTGCCTCAGTCCGGGAAGATCCCACATGCCGCGGAGCAACTGGGCCCGTGAGCCACAACTACTGAGCCTACGCTCTAGAGCCTGCGTGCCACAACTACTGAAGCCCATGCGCCTAGAGCCCATACACCACATCGAAGAGTAGCCCCCTTTCACTGCAACTAGAGAAAGCCCTCGCACAGAAATGAAGACCCAACACAACAAAAATAAATAAGTAAATAAAAAAATAAAATAAAAAATTACATGTATTCTATTCCTTTAGGAGGAATAGAAGGTATAATGGCAAATTAGAATATTCCTTTAAGAAATTATCTGGATGAATTATTGAATTTGGTGTATTTAAAGCAACAGAAGGACCTTGAGATATTCATTCTGATGGTTGTTTTCAACATTTGAAGAACAGTCCTATGTTAAACTAGAGAAAAAAACTAACACCAGTGGTAAAATTTATGACGGAACTGGGAGTACACGGAAGATAAATTGAACAAATAGAGAGATACACTCTGCATCTTCAGAGGGTGAAGCTCTTTGTCATTTAAAAAGCACCCAAAGAGAAAAGAGAGTTAAACTGGAGGACTTGTTGGTCTGTTGCACCTCCAAAAGTGTTTGACTCAATGATGAGTTATAAATATCATTGAACTATAAATCCAAAGACCAAGACAGCATCCAAGCAGTAATCATTAAATAGTTGTGTAACCATTTAAAAATATTTTTCACACTCTTTGTTGTTTCATTTGCTTATGAGTGGATAGGATCTGAGTGATCTGAAATATTTTTCCTAGCTTAAAACTTCTATGCTTGTGTCTTTATTTCTTTTTATCTATAGTGTATCTTTCTTTTCTTTAATCTTATTAATATATTACCCTGATAAGCATTCTAAAATCAAATTAGAAAAAATATATAAAGCTGAAAATGTTTAATTGTATATATGAAAAAGTGAACTATTAGCACACAAATTAAAAGTGTTAAATTTCTGCAGTAAAAGAAAAATCTCTTATTTGCACTCATTTAAAATGCTTCTACAATTAGTAATTGGTAGAACATATGTCTAACGTCTAAGTTTATTAAATTACATTTAGCACCAATTTGGGCACATATGCTTTAAAAATTATATTATTCATATTTAAACAAGAGCAATATCAATGTCATTAACACTAATTGTGATATTTCAAAAGAATAGGAAAACTATATCACTAATTTTGCATTGATTTTATGAAGAAAATATTAGAAAATCTGTAATAAATCATGTTTTTAACTAACAAAATTGAAAAACAGTACAGACATTTCAGGAAGATAAAAAAGATACATACCTCATCAAGGAATTATTATATAGTTCTAAGTAAACACTGTAGAGCAGACGTAGGTGCATTGGCTTAAGATGAGGGAATTACATAATTCTCAGGTTGGAAAAAACTCTCTTAATGAAAACATCTTACAGGCAAAATGTTTGACTTAATAGAGAATACTTGCAGTGTTTCCTTGAAGAGGTCTATACAAATGTGGTCAGAGGGAATCAATTATTGGTTTAAGGAATGTTGCACAAGTTTCTGTGCCGCAAATTGTTTAAGAATTGAAATTGGTACTTAGGTGGAAGTTTTGTCTTTTATAACATTTCTATAAATGGTTCAGAAGAAAGAGAATATGAATATAGCTTACCAATGATTCTAATCTCTCCCATGTGCTGAAATGTTAAGTCAACAGGGGTTCATTTCAAAATCTCACTGTCAGTATGAGTGGGTAACAATGTGGTAGACAATAGGGGAAAATGTAAGTTCATACTCTGGAGATAATAACTGAAATCATAATTACACAAGAATTAAATTGAGGGAGCTCATTTTACATTCCCCACCCCTCCTCTCCCCAATAACTACTGACACAACAACAAAAAACTTTCAAGTCTTTAAAAACAATTTCTTTAAATTATTGAAACAATATGGTGATTTGACTTACAAAGAAAACATAATAACAGGTCACATTGGGAAAAATACAGGTATACCTTGTTTTGTATAATTGTACTTCTCAGATGTTGTGTTTTTTCACAAACAGAAGGTTTGTGGCAACCCTGCCTTGAGCAAGTCTATTGGTGAAAATTTTTTCCAATGGCATTTGCTCACCTTGTATCTCGGTGTCACATTTTGGTAATTATAGCAATATTTCAAACTTTTTCATTATTATTATACTTGTTATGGTGAGCTGTGATCAGGAATCTTTGATATTACTATTGTAAATGTTTTGGGGTGCCAGGAACTTTACCCAGGTAAGATGGCAGACTTAACCAACAAATGTTGTGTGTATTCTGACTGTTCCACTGACCAGCCATTCTGCCATCTCTCTCCCTCTTGCTGGGGCTGCCAATTCCCTTAGTCACAACAATATTGAAATTAGGCCAATTGATAACCCTACAATGGCCTCTAAGTGTTCAAGAAAAAGGAAGAGTCGCACATCTCTCTCTTTAATTTAATACAATGGAATATTACTCAGCCATAAAAAGAAACAAAATTGAGCTATCTGTAATGAGGGGGATGGACCTAGAGTCTGTCATACAGAGTGAAGTAAGTCAGAAAGAGAAAGACAAACACTGTATGCTAACACATATATATGGAATTTAAGAAAAAAACAATGTCATGAAGAACCTAGGGGTAAGATAGGAATAAAGACACAGATCTACTAGAGAATGGACTTGAGGATATGGGGAGGGGGAAGGGTAAACTGGGACTAAGCGAGAGAGTGGCATGGACATATATATACTACCAAATATAAAATAGATGGCTAGTGGGAAGCAGCCGCATAGCACAGGGAGATCAGCTCGGTGCTTTGTGACCACCTAGAGGGGTGGGATAGGGAGGGTGGGAGGGCGGGAGACGCAAGAGGGAAGAGATATGGGAACATATGTATATGTATAACTGATTCACTTTGTTAAAGCAGAAACTAACACACCATTGTAAAGCAAATATACTCCAATAAAGATGTAAAAAAATAAATAAATAAAAGCTATAAATGAGTAAGCTTGGTGACGAAGTCATATCAAAAGCCAAAATAGACTGAAATTAGGCCTCTTGCCCCAGTTATCCAAGTTGTGAATGCAAAAATAAAGTTCTTGAAGGAAATTAACAAGGCCACTCCAGTGAACACACGAATGATAGAAAGTGAAACAGCTTTACTTCTGATATGGAGAGTTTTAGTGGTCTGAAGGGACCACAACCTGCCCTTAACTCAAGGGTAATCCAGAGCAAGGCCCTAACTCTTTTCAATTCTTTGAAGCTTGAGTGAGGTGAGGAAGCAGCAGAAGAAAAGTTGGAAGCTAGCAGAGGTTGGTTCATGAGGATTAAGGAAAGAATCTGTCTACATAACATAAAAGTACAAGGTGGAGCACCAGGTGCTGATGTGGAAACTGCAGCAAGTTATCCAGGAGATCTAGCTGAGATAATTAATGAAAGTGTTTACACTAAACAACAGATTGTCAGTTTAGATGAAACAGCCTTCTACTGGAAGAAGATACCATCTAAAACTTTTATAACTAGAGAGGAGAAGTCAATGCCTGGCTTCAAAGCTTCAAAGGACAGGCTGACTCTCTTGGTAGAGATTAATGCAGCTGTTGACATTAAATTGAAGTCATTGCTCATTTACCATTCTGAAAATCCTAGGACCTTTAAGAATTATGCTAAGTCTACATAGATTGTGGTCTATAAGTGGAACAACAAAGCTTGGATGACAGCTCATCTGTTGACAACATGGTTTACTGAATATTTTAAGCCCACTGTTGAAACCTACTGTTGAGAAAAAAAAACTTATTTAAAAATATTGCTCCTTGACAGTGCAGCGGTCACCCAAGAGCTCTAATAGAAACGCATGGTAAAATTCATGTTGTTTTTATGCCTGCTAACATAACATCCATTCTGCAGTCCATGGATCAAAGACTAATTTCAACTTTCAAGTCTTATTATTTAAGAAACAGTTTACATAAGGCTATAGCTGCCATAGTGATTCCTCTGATGGAAATGGGCAAAGTAAATTGAAAACCTTCTGGAAAGGATTCACCATACTAGATATCATAAAGAACATTTGAGATTCCTGGGAAGAGGTCAAAATATCAACATTAATAGGGGTTTCGAAGAAGTTGATTTCAACCTTCATGGAAGCCTTTGAGGGGTTCAAGACTTCAGCTGAGGAAGGAACTGCAGATGTGGTGGAAATAGCAAGAGAACTAGAATTAGAAGAGGAGCCTGAAGATGGTGACTGAATTGCTGCAATCTCGTGATCAAAATTAACAAATGAGGAATTGGTTCTTATGATGAGCAAAGGAAGTAGTTTGTTGAGATAGAAACTACTGGTGAAGATGCTGTGAAAATTGTTGAAATGACAACAAAGGATTCAGAATATCACATAAACTTAGTTGATAAAGCAGCTGCAAAGTTTAAGAGGATTGACTGCAATTTTGAAAGAAGTTCTATTGTGGGTAAAATGCTATCAATCATCATGGCATGCTGCAGAGAAATTGTTGGTAAAAGAGAATCAATTAATGGGGCAAACTTTACTGTTGTCTTGTTTTAAGAAATTGCCAGTCACTCCAAACTTCAGCATGCACCATTCTGATCAGTCAGCAGCCATTAACATGGGGACATGACCCTGCAACTGCAAAAAGATTATGACCTGCTGAGGGATCAGATAATGGTTAGCATTTTTTGGCAATAAAGAATTTTTAAATTAAAGTATGTACATATTTTAGACATAATATTATTGCACACTTAACAGACTACAGTGTAGTGTAAACATAACTTTTATATGAACTGGGAAACTAATAAATGTGTGATTTGTTTTATTGCAGAGGTCTGAATCCAAACCCACACTATCTCCAAGGTATGTCTGCATAGGAAACAAACAAAATTATAAGAATCATAATAATAAACATTGAGAATCTACTTTGTGTCAAACTTGGAGGCATTCTGTGAACATTAGAGCCTCATGAAAATCCTTTGAATTCCTAGATTTTTTCTGAGGAAAGTTGGACTCTTTGGTAGTTAAAAGCAGTGGTTCTCAGTCATGGGACTTTTGGCAAATAGGTCTATAGACATTTTTGGTTGTCACAACTGGAGGTTGGAGGAGGGTTCTACTGGCATGTAGTAGGTAGTGATAAAAGATGCTGCTAAACACCATACAATGCATAAGACAGCTTCCCCCCAGAAACAGCGATCAGGGCCATAATGATGTGAGAAGTGTCAAGGTTGAGAACCTCTAATTAAAAAACACGTCCAAGAAATTTGTCCTGTGACTCTTACACTTTGTATTTATGGTTTTATTTCAAACAGACATGCAAAAGTTTTAGAGATCAATAAAGGCATTAGAAACTTTGACATAAAGCAGTCTAAAATATAAAAAAATTATTAGTAGAGGAAGAGAGAGAAATAATGTTAATTTTATTTAATCTCATGAATTCAATAAAAATATATAAAATGTTGAATTAAATGATGAGTAAACCTGGAACATACCTCAAGGATTTTGAAATCACTTAGTGGTCGAGAAAAAAACAACAAACTAGCATGGAGTAAACCCATAAAATAAGTCTAAATACTTGGAGCTTCAAGTAGGAAGAAAACATATTTGGCTCAGAAAATCTAGAATGACTTTATAAAGTTAGATTTTTTTAACTTGATCTTAACAAATGGGTAGATTTTTAATAGAAAACAAAATAGAGGCAGCATTACTTCTGCCTCTCCTCTCCTCTCCTCTCCTCCTCTCTCTCTTCTCCTCGCATTACAGAAACTATACAATGTGGATAATGTGCTATTTGGGGAGGAACACAAAGGAAGTTTATTGGTCTGATAAGAAAAGAATAAGGGAAGTTTTATAGAGGGTGTCAATTTTGAATCAGGTGAAAAGGCAGAAGTGGGCAAAGGAAAAGCAACTTCAGGCAGTGAAAAAAGCTCAAGGAAATCAATGAAAGACTGGAAGAAAGTAGATGGTGGTCACTCTGTTTATAATGTTCTTCCCCTTCTCTCCTTGCAAAGAAAGTGTCTATGTCCTTTAGACCCTTTCTATGAAATTCTTCCTTGGGAAAGATATCTTTGATTTCTCTGACTTGATCAAATTCCTCTGTAACAGGTATAAATACCACTGTGTTCCTCTCATTTACTTCAATTGTCACAGTAAAATTTTATATGTATTTATGTAATTATTTGATTAATATTTGTCTCCCCACGAGACTGTAAGAATCATAAGGTCAGAGACCAGGTCAAATTTTGTTCACCCAATACAGAGCAAAATACTTTCAAGACAGTTGATGCACAATAAGTATTCATGGCAAAAAATGATACATAGTGAGGTAAGACACAAAATAACATTGTCAGAGTATTAAGTGCAACATATACCATGGAGAATTTTGATTTGAAGAATAATGATACCAATTAAGAAAGGCTCTTGTTTGTCTCATTAAAAAGGCTTGAGCTTTATCCTGTATGAAATGGAAAGCCACCGGAATACTTCAACACACTCTGGGGTTCACAATCATAGTTTTACTTTATATGGCTGACTCTAACAATAATTTAAAGGATGGATTGGGCATTGGGGTAATAATGGAAGATAGGTGAATAATCATGAAAATATTATAGTTGTCTAAAGATAAAATGATGAGTCTCTTAGTAGAACCATGGTACAATATGCATAAGAAAGAATTCTGCTTCATAATTTGAGCTAAGACAAGAAGGTAAATTAGACCCAGTGTATGAAAGACTTTTCATATAGTAACTGATCCAATTCAAGTTAAGTCTGAAAAAAAAATTTGTTTCAATTATCTTTCCTGAATAACATGCTATCCAAAATGGTGCTGGTGCCATTGCGTGTGGATGTAGGTCATTATACATGCTACTATTCTTCTGAGATACTCTCCTTTTGAGATAATTTACAAATCCATCAATGCATTGTTGTGCTCTAAATAAAATATACTCTTCAAGCATAAAGTCATATCCTGTCTTTATAAATGATGCTACTCAGAAAAAGCTAACTGCATGATGTATCTTCAGAGTCTTAAGACAATTTACTATGGTGGATTTGACTTTTAATGGAACCATAAATTATACACTGCACTAAAAATGATAAGGTTTAATGACGAGCTTTACTGTAATTCTCGTCTGAGACAAATGTTGCCATAAAAATCTAAATCAGCATTTAATGAATTGACAGAAGCTAGAGACCCTGAGAGCCGTGCTAGTTGAGAAGGACTTAAAGACTTGTGGAAGGAACTCAGGTCAGAAGGTAAAAATCTGTACCTCCTCGCTTCAACTTCCTGAGCACAGAGAGGCCCTCAAGTTACATCTCCCCAAAGAATGTAAAAGATCCAGCTGCTAAGGGGACAGCTTTTATCTGTGCAGGAACAAGCATCTCATTTGTTAATGCTCCAAATGAGACAAAAAATTAGTAGCTGAAGCATCTGTTCCTGCACATTTGGAACAAAGGAAAAATCCTGTATGTAGTGTAGTCACACACAAAGGAGTGATCCAGAAATGTTCCCTGGAGTGTTAATAACAGGACAGTAATTACTCTGAAAAGGAAGGTGACAGATAGTACTCTACGGAAGACCCGACCCACCCTGTTAGACACCTACACTGTTTTCTTTGGGGAAAGTAACTTAATTTCAATGGGAAAATATATATTCTGTCTGCAATTTCTATTAAATATTTAATTAAAGTTAAGGGAAAACCTCCTTTTTAAAAAGCAATTAAACACTAGAAAATGTTTTTTAACCCTCTTTTGGTTGTTACTCTTTTGAAAACAGACCATTATTGTCCTCAGTTTTAGGAAAATTCTAAGTAGAATTATACTGTGTCCTTTTCCAAAGCTGAGTTATATGCAGGAAGGGAAATTACCCATTTTTTAGATAACATAGAACATAAGCCTTTATGACAATATTTTATGGGGACATGAAGAAATTAAACTAGTGGTTACTTACATTATGATTCCCTTTTGGTATTGCTCATATAAAAACATTAAGTGTGCAGGAAAATTTTATCTGGTTCAGATGGCAAAAGACGAGTGAAAGGACTTCATTGTGGAAAGTGTTCAATGAGCCAGGTTTCAAAGGAAAATGAGTATCTAGGACCTTCCTAGATATTAAATTAAGACTCACCTGTTCTCTTTGACAGTACTGGGAGAAAATATGCACATGAATGTCTTCTGGACTTTTGAATATATTTAGAAACTCACAAAGAGAGAGATTTATGGCCTGAATGTGTCCTTATACCTCCCAAACTGCAAACAGCACACTGGGAGTAGCGACTTGCTTTTTAAAAAACTTCACTCCATTCTAAAAACCAATACAAACAGGACCACATCTCTCTTATTCATCTTTGAATCACTAGCACCCCAGTACATTGCCTTTCACAGTAGGTTCAAGAAAATGTTGTTGAATGAAGAAGTATATTTTACCCAGATGTTTTATATTAGAAAAAGATAGATTTTATACAGGACTGTGATATAGTGTGTGTGTGTGTGTGTGTGTGTGTGTGTGTGTGTGTGTGTGTGTTTACAGCAATACTTTATTGACCCTCTTACTTCATTTTCTTTTTTCTAAAATCATTATAACACAGAAGAAATGGAAGGATAAATGTATATATATATGATTTAGGAAGAAATAGTTCACTAAAATAACTGGAGGAAAAGAATGGCATTGTTCTTATAAACAATCATTGTTCTTTGATTTTAGCATTTACATTTAAGTGTAGTATATGTGGTAGTGTAGAAACAGAGAAGAGAAGGCAATATAATGAAAAATGGATGTGAATAGGGGACTGTTCAGCTTACCATCTTTTCTCCAACTTAAACTACTCCTCCGTACCTTATCAGGCTAGAAATTGACTGGGCCACATCACAAAATTAGGAGGTGAACTGACTTTTCTCTGAAAACTTGCAAACTCTCATTTTCTCTAGAATGGAGATAATTAGGTGGACTTCCTTGTCCTGCTTCTCTTAAATTGGACTAAACTTGAAACCTATTATGTTAGCAGAATATTTAATTGAGAGAAGTATCTCCCAGTCTAGTAAGAATGTGAAAACAAGATGTAAAGGACAAAAAGCAAGCTTTGTGGCAGGTGGAAGAAGAGGAGATAGAAATGAGATAATGAAGGGAATGGTCTATAAAGCTTGATGTGCAGCCAGGCTAGAAGCTCAAGTAAGAAAATGGAGAGAAATTTTGAGAAAGGAGAACAGAAGTAGAAAAAGTAAACAATAATGGAAATAGAGGTGTAAGTACAGACAACTTTCAAGGAGACGAAGTACTTTAGCTTATATATTTTTTAAAAGATAAACTGCAAAAGGAAACATTTTAGCAATACAAGTAAAACATTGTATGTCATTTTTTTTCTCTTGGCCAATAACTCCATCTGGCCAGAGCATGTCATATTTTGGAAAATTTTAAAGAAAAGTTGTCTATGACTTAGCGACCTAGAATTGACATCCTTTTCTTTAAAATCATCAGGTTTCATAAACACAGAGATTTTGACAAGCTTTTGTTCTTGGGGGAGTGGGAATAGGAAGACCTACTTTAAGTCATAATGATCCTTTTTATCTTACGAAGGAGCTCTGAAGGCAGACAATCATTGAGTCCTCTCTTTTCTTCATTCACTACGTACCACCCATGCAATTCCTATTGACATGCCTCCAAACAGTATTCCGATTTCACTCATTTTTCTCTGTCTCATTATCATCCTAGAGCAATTCTATATCATCCCCTTCATGAAGAGCTATAGATTTCTAACTGGACCTCTTACATTCCCTCTAAATTCTATACAGTCTAATCTTCACATGGCCACCACCAGATCTTTAAGACTATACAATAGATTAAATCATTTCTCTACTTAAAGCAGTTCAGTGATTTTCAATCTGACTAAAAAGAAATTCAAAACTCTTCATCCTAACTTACAAAGCTTCATGGATTGCAAGGTGGTTTACAATCATCTGCTTTCTTCCCTGTACAATTATGATATTCCTATCCTTATCATGCCTCCTCATAGTGGGGAGAGAATACTTACTCATGTCCTTGCCATGGAAATCCACATTCCATTGGGCAAAGAAGTCGTAAACTATACACAGGCACCTAATTACATAAGCCATTCAAGAACAAAGTACTGCATCCACCCTCTCTCTTCATCCAATCCAGTCCCTATCCACTCAATGCCACAGCCTGGAAACTAAAAGATCTCTATCTATGGTATATTTGTGAGATCCAGGTAGCATAGATCAAAATTTGGGGGATCTACACTGCAGAATGCACCACAGGCCAACAGTTTACTATCTCTTTAATAGCAAAAGTTAGAGGTTTTATCCTACAGAGGTCTTCACTGTTGGTCACTGTTGGTCACAATGACAACACAGGTGATGTTGGTGAAGGGCTTAGGCTTTATTTCAGGACAGAGAGAGAAAAGAGCAAGCTTAGAGGCAAAGCATGGGCATGCCTGTGGGCATTAGCTGTCTAGGCTTCTCACTAACCCAGGGTTGCTGAAAGAGGAAAGGAAGAAAATGTCAAAAAAAAACATGGCATCTCACATCAGAGAAAAACCCCTGATGAACCCATAGAATTGTATGAGTATTAATTAATTAATTATTGCCAAAAAGACTCAAATCACAGAATTCTTTTTTACAAGAATTGGGACTAAATTATTTTCCCATGCGATGAGTGATGCCATAAATATTTAGACCTGCTTTAACACATATCGTGATTCTTACTAAACCCAGCTTCACCTAAATCAAGTAGGAACAGGTGTTTACTAAACTTCAGCAGCAAAATAGTTTTATTTTGCACTTGTGCAGTTGGTAAAGGTTATTTTAGAGTTTACTTTATCCAGCACTTAAAGTAAATGGGCTGCTGTGATTATCCAACATAATAGTCTGAAATTTAAGGGACTCTTTTAAGTAAATCTGAGTGAGAATTTTCATAAGTGCTTGTAAATTGAACCTGCAAGTGGCTCAATCTAAATCACAGCATGAGTAATTACAGTGAATCCTCCTCACGTGCCAACAATTCACCAGGAGGCCAGATCTGTGACAATCTTGTTCTCTAGCCTGGAATTGTCAATGGAACTTCTAAAAAAGACACTTGGTATTTGTGAGCTCATCGTGGCTTTTAATTTCTGATTAGGTTGTCTCCAAATTAAAAATATTCATTCATGTAAAATATAAATCATCATTTTATTTACAAATAATGATAATAGTAGATTAATAGTAAAACAACATATGAAAATACTTTAAGCATAATTTGATTTAAGGTGTCATAAATGCTTAAAGCAATATTCACACTTAATTTTTGACATGACTACCGAAGTTTTTAATTTGACTGGCTAGGTTAAATATGTCATGAGTTGAAGTTAGGAATGAATATTTACATAAGTGGCATTGTCCTTTTATAGGGTGTTCTAAGTAAACACAAGAAGCAGTTTGGTGATGTTAACACTGAGGTATAGACTAGTTTCATCACATAGCAAACATGAATGTGATGAACATCATACATGTCACTAAGCATATGTGCATTTTTGCATGTTGGAAATATACTGTGTGACTGCAGTGTGCCAAACACCATGTGTGCTAGCTATTGATAAATTAGGAGATAAATAAATTTGGGCCCAAAATAATGCTTTCCTCTAGGTTAACAGTGCTGAATCCGTTGCTGAAAATATGAATGGATATATAACATGACTGGGTTGGAATCGTTCTAGTTCTAAAGAAGAGGTTTACTGTGGAATACATGTACCAAAACATACGAGAACAAGGATAAGTTCCAGTTTCTAAAATGGTTTTGAGACATCTTTAGTGAAAATTTAACCTAGTCACGTTAAGCACATTTATCACTCATGCCATATTCTGTCTTCTCAAACTATTTTCAGTTTTCCATAAATGAGGAATAGGGATATTTATTTTGGTGCACATAAGCATCAAATACAGCAAGCTAATGGTCAAAAATATACTTTTTACATTTTTTAGAGCTTGTTCATGAACCATCTCTTTTCCTCAGCCAGCACTCATTTCTTTCCAACTATACATGTTACAAAACTGTATCATCAGTACCTAAAAGGACCAGACATTAATTAGCATCATCAGTCTGAAGAAGCCCTGTAATAAATAATGCTTTGTTGACCCACAATCTTTTGCTGCTCTTGAAGGTTTTTCTTTTTCTTTGATTTGATGTCGTTAGAGATGGTCAAACTTTCATTATCTTGGTTTTATTTTCTAATTGTTCAGTGAGGGATTCTATACTGCTCTTCTCAGTTTTAGAGTAAGAATTGAATTGAATTCTTACACCACCTGTACTGTGATTTTAAAATCTAGTGAAGTAGTCTTCTGATAATCCCAGATGCTCAAGTATGTAGACTAATCTACCTAGCGAAGGGTCTGATTTCTACTCATTGTCATTTACTGTGTAACTATTACACTGTTAGATTCCTCAGAGCTCTGAACACAGCATAAAATAATACCAGTTAGGATTTGGCCTTGCCAGGAAAAATCTCAGCCTCTAATTTATTGTCAAAGCATGACTTGGACACTCAAGAATGTGTAAAGATTGTAAGCAAACTTGCTGCCCCTTTATAACTCATTTACTATTTCTTCCATAGAAATTTCCCAACATGTTCTGTCTCTGTGTCTCTCTGAATCTCTCTTTTGCTCTCTCTCTACCCCATTCGTAATTCTTTGTCACATTCAATACAGATACAATTATAAATGTGAAGATTCATCAGCCACAGTTTCTCAGGAACTGGGTTTATAACCCCAATGTATTTCCGAAAATATTTTCTAAAAAATAAATGTACTGCCCTGCAGGGACAGAGCCCACATAATCTTCTCTTTAAATGAGAGTAGACAGAAAATAAGCTGAAGAGATTTAAGTTTCTCCCATCTCAATGTTAAGGTAGGTTCACACTTTGCAGAGTCTTTACTACCTTGTAAATTTCCCCAAATCTGTCCTTCCCTAATAGGGATACAAACTTGGCTCTCTATAAGATCTTAGCAGGGTCAGGCACTCAGAAGAAAACTCATATTGACCTAAATGTCAAGGCATAATGCTGTGGTTTCTAAGATGCTTTTAGAACTCTACTGTGGTATGTAATATGCATCCCTGAGCTGCTTTTGAAGCAAATTTTCACACAGTAAGCCTCAAGGAACTCTCATCTGCTCTCTCCATATTTCTTCATGAGGGTGTGCCATTAAGGTTCTAATACACAGGTCAGCTTTATGCTCGTGAAACATGAGATCGAGAAATAGAAGAGAGTGAATCAATAATTCAACAAATCACGCAAGATGGTATATTTTAATTCTGCGGTCTGCAGGCGGACAATTTGTATCCTTTAAAGTCTGTGAGGCCTATATGCCAAGCAAATTTCTCTCCCCTTTCCATCCTCATTCATTCTGAAACGGTGAATTGGGCAGTGCAATTACACCCATAGCATTGGACGGAGGATACTACAAAGAGGGAAAATGTTGCTTTTAGTGGGCTCAGGAAAAGGCAATGCAAACATTGAGTGGAAGTTGTACAAATTGTGCATAAATCCATTAACCCTAAGCATCATGTACAACATGAAGACCAATAAGAAAAATATAAGTTACAAGACAGACACTAATTTTATGTACCTCTTTGGATGAAGAAAAACTCAAAGGATGTAAGGATTTCTTCTTAAATTACAGTTTTCCTGAGCATCCATGTAGCCCTGACAAAAGAAAACCAAAAAACAAGAAAACACAAGGGAAAAAACAAACAAACCGAAAAACAGTCACATGTATAATCTCAGACAAAGTGGGAATGAAAAATAAAAAATGGCTTCTGTAAACTTTTTTCAAAGAAGCACAAGACCATAAACTGTTTGTATTGAATTTATATCATTTCTTATCTGCATAATAATATGTTCCTTTTAATTGACAGACATTTCTAAGCTCATGAAATAATTAATTTTGCTATTAGAGATGTTTTCAGATATTGAGCAAAAGATGTTTCTAATTCTTTATATCTTTACAAAAATACAGTGTTCCAGCTGTCAGATTATTTTACCCCAAAATTGATGAACTCCAGGGCTACCATTAAAGGATGTGCATTGTCAGGTCTTGCATTTTGGTCATGGTTTAATCAGTATTTATAGACTTGCTGTGTGGCAAAACTTGAATTGATTATGTTATGGTGTAAGCAATCTGTGCCAAAACTCAATCACGAAAGATGCAAAAATGCACAATCAGAAAAACAATATATGAGAATTCGTATATTCTGAAAAGATTTCAAAAGAGACATATGGGGTCAAATGAGTAAAAGATAAAGAAAGAATCACGATGCAAACACACTTCAGCTACCTGCTGTGAGAAGCCTACCTGTCTACATATTCAGTATTTTTTCAGACAACTTTCAAAAGTTATATTGTTCCCTTTTAGGTGAAGAACCTAAGACCAGTGACTTTGAATCTGAGTTTCTGATGTTACTCTCCCACACCCAGCTCAACCTGCTTCTCCAAGAATCTTTACCATCTCAGTAAACGGAAACTGCAGACTCCCAAATGTTCAGGACCAAATCCTTAGGGCCATCCATGATCCTCTCTTTCTGTCATATTTCACAATCCATCCACTTGCAGTTTCTCTTAGTTGTATCTTCAAAATGATCAGAATGTATGCAGAAAATGAACATTTCTCAGGATCTCCCACTTTGGTCTAAATCATCATCAATCACTGGAATTGTGAAGATAGCCTCCAAACTGGACCCTCTGGTCCTCCATTCTCCCTTCTCCATCCCCACTGCCTCAGACTGTCTCAACAGTAAACAGAGTGATTCTGTTATAGGTGACTCACATCCTTCAGTTTACCGCTGAAACCTGCCAATGCCTTCCCATGTTAGTCTGAGTGGAAACCAAAGACTTCACTATGAGCTGTAACATTCTAACTTCAACTCCAAATCCCCTAGTCCCTTTATCTCTAAGAACCCATTTCCTATTCTGTTTCTGTTTCTTCCAATCCAGGAACATTAGTTCATTTGTATGCCGTTCATTATTACTTCTTCCTGGAATACCGCCACCACCCCCCGCCTTGATCTTATATCTACATAGTTTACTGCCTCTCCTCTTCTGGATTTTGCTAAGATATCACCTTCCCAGTGAGTTATCTCCCAACCATGCTCTTTTGCATTTTAACCCTGCTTCCACCCCCAGAACTCCCTATCAACATATCTATTTTCCTCTATCATAAGCTTAAATATTTTGTTAAGCATAAAAATTGTCCTGATAATTTTCATGGAAGTTCCAAGTAATTTAGTGGGACTGTTCACTACATATCATTCCCTTAGGCGAATAACCACTCCTTCTTCCTCTTCAGCTCTTATTTTTCTTGCTAAGTGCCCTAAATATTATATAATTTACTTATTTATTTGGTTTTTACACCTCTTCTTCCTAAAGCATAAGTCCCACGAGAGGAGAGAATTTTGCCTCTTTTATTAACTTCAATATGTCCAAAATGTAGAGATGTGCTTAGAATCCATTACTGTTCTATAAAATAGTAATTGAATAATTGCACTTCGGATTTTTTTTATTTTAATAAATGATAATGGGTTTCTTTTGTTTATTCTTTTATTTAATCTTTATTAGGCTATTGGATGTCAAGGCTTATGCAATAAGAGAGGAATATAAAATGACCAAAGGAAAATTTCATGCTTCAAAAGTTTCAGATATTTTTTTACCTGATGTTTCTGCTGAAAGGATTTCTATGGATCACAACACCTCTTTCTTCATCCTCTAACCCAAAACATCCCGAAGGCAGGATTTTGACTGTTTTAGTTCATTTTTGTAGTCCGTATACTCAGCACAGGCCCTTCGATAGTAGTGGGCATTTAATAAATATTTTAGGATGGATGAACACGTCTTAGATATAGTCTCTGTAAAATGAGCAGGTTGGTCTAGAACAGAATTTCTCAATTTTGACATTATTGTCATATTGGGCTATACACTAGATGCCAGAAGCACCCATCCCAACATTCCAGTAGCTACAACCAAGAATGTCTCCAGACATTGCCAAATATCCCTTAGGAACAAAATAATCTACCATCGAGAAACACTGGTCTGGAAGAGTCTAACATTTTATAAAATAAGACTTTGAACTTCTCATAAACTATTCTAATGGATCACCCACATTTCTTATTCTCTCTCCTGCTATCTTGATTTCAACCACCAAATATGTGCTGTCATCCACATGGCAGAATGAGAAGATGAAACATCATTGAGTTGCTCAACATTTCCCTGGTTTAAAGTTAACGAGTAAAGCTTTAATGTTTCTGTACTCACTGTTCCTTTTAAATTATCTCTGTCACCACTCGCTATTAAGGATATAGTTTTCTTATTATATGTGCAGAGGTGATATTTAAACTGCCAATCACTTTGAGATGAATTGGCCTGCAGGTTGAAACAGGGAACTATTGTATGTAACAAACAGCTGATGAAATAAACACTTAGCTTTCTCTGATACTCAGTTCTCAAGAGAGTCTTGACTGATAGCTTATCCCAGAGTCCAACAAACACAGAATTGTCAAGATACCACAGCAAAAGTATCAAACATTTGGTATTCATACATTCAAATTTGTGAAATAAAAATAATTATGTCTTGTTTGTCAGGCATGCCGTACCCATTGAAGAAAATAGTACACATTTAAAAATATTTCCATCAACTACCATCTTTTTCTTTTACAATTCTTCAAATAATTAATCAGGAAAATACCCTGAAACTAGTTCTTCAGTGAAGTTCAGTCTCTGCAGGACATTAATCAAATGACTCTGCAAACATTTCAGTTCAGTGTTCTCCAAGTCTCCATTATGAAACAAGCAAATTGCAATGTTGTCAGCTCAATACGTGCTGACTATAAAGGACATTGCACTTCTCAAAAGTCAATCATCAAGGTTGTAATATTCAAAAAGCAAGAAAATTTCCACCCTTACGCCCCTCTTTACCTTATTTGTGCCTCCTGATTACCCATATCATAAACAGAGCTCAAAACTATAAAATAAAAGTCAGTTTGGTAGCTGACCTTTGTTGTTTGTATTTGCACTTTGGTTCTTATATCAACCAGAATAGACTAGGGTATGCCGCTACAGCAAACAACCTCCACAATCTTAGAAGTTTAAAACAACAAAGGCTTATTTTCCTCATGCTACATATTTATCTTGAGTAGGCAGAGGAGTCTTCATATTTTCATTTGGAATCCAATATGGAGTCTCCACTATCTGGAACACTGCCAGCAGAGGAAAAGAGTGTGTCAGATTGTGGACTAACACTTAAAGGCCTCATTTCTTGGGTAAATCAGATCACATAATTGTGCCTCATTTCAAGGGCATTGAGGGATATCTATCTTGCCATGTGGCTGCCCAGTAAGAGGAGAATCAGAAGTAAGGTTGAGTAGCAGTAATGCCTATCTCAGATCTCTCCTTGTCCTTCAGAAATGTTCTGCTCCACTGTCATTACTTCTGTCATTTAAACACCACCCCCACATGATCAGTTTTTTTTTTTCTGCTACCAAATTCCCTATGATGATAGAAAAAATGCAACAAATTTTGCAATTTCAACAGAGGAGGAACTATGCATATTTTGACTTCAAAGAATGTGGTTTAGTCACCTTTGTGTCCTCAGCACCTAGAACAATGCCTACAATGAAACTTACAGGCACTCAGTGGTGTTTGTTGCAGAAGAAAAAGAAAGAATGAATAATTTTTTTAAAGTAGAAAATTAACAGAATCTCTGAACTTACAATCTAAAGGAATAATAAGAATTACTTTAAATTCAGACAGAATGTGGAAAATATACAAAGTAAAAAGAATATATGCCAGGCAACATTCTATTGTTTTTCCCAGATAATATCAAAATTTTATAGTGCCAATAACTCTGCTACCAGTCTTATTCTCTTACTGCATACTTTCATCCAAGAAGATATGGTGGAATCATAAGAGTAAAGACCATGATCATATTTTGCTTTTCTGTTATGATGTAACCAACACCTTAATTAAGGCTCATCCATAAGAGGTAAATGATAAAAATTTGTTCAATGGTTCCCTTCACTATCAAGGCTGAAGATATTCTACATATGATAACTCCCAATTTTATAGCTCTAGTTCACATCTCTCTCTCTTTTAATCTTCAAATACATATATATATATATATACACACACACATATATTCAAATATAGATATTATATGTGTATTTATGTATATATACATATATTTTTTTTCAGACATATATATTCAGATATGACACCTATACTAGAAAACTCCACTTGCTATTCTATGGGCACCTCAACCTATACAAAATAATCCAAAATAGGATGCACTAACTATACCTCGTTACAAACCTGATCTTCCTCTGGCCCCCTACTCCATGAAAAGCACTACCAGAAATTCGAGAGATATTCCTGACTCTTTCCTCATCTTTACTTCCCACAGACAACCACTCTGTAAGTACTGTCCAGTTGACCTCTTCCCTCTCCTTTAATTATTATTTCCTTCTCTCTAGATTCTTTGTCACTGGCCTAGATTAAGCCACTATTATCTTTCATTTGGTTAAAGCAACATTCTCTGGACTCTTTACTCTTGCTCCTTTGTAATTTTCTCTCCAACTGATACACAAAAATCTGATTATACTATTTTCCTGCTTTAAGTCATTCAGTAGCTTCTTTTTGACTCCAGTAAAAAATACTAGCATAAAATATATTTTGGGTTTTGTTTTATTTTTTTGCAGTATGCGGGCCTCTCACTGTTGTGGCCTCTCCCATTGTGGAGCACAGGCTCCGGACGCGTAGGCTTAGTGGCCATGGCTCACGGGCCCAGCCGCTCCGTGGCATGTGGTATCTTCCCGGGCCGGGGCACGAACCCACGTACCCTGCAGCAGCAGGCGGACTCTCAACCACTGCGCCACCAGGGAAGCCCTGCAGCCTTATCTTTAAATAGCAGAGTTGGCACCAATAGATTGGCCTTGAGCAGTGAGGATTATATAAATCTTTGATAGCTTTGGCGTTATTAAGAAAATAACTTTTGATGAAACACCTCTTTTCGCCTTTTTAAGAGTTCCTTACTTCTTTGTGAAGAAAAAACAGAATACTAGGAGAGGTAGATATCTTAAAATCCATAGGCCAAAGCCCAGTGGGTTCCATGACATCAGGCGGAGTCTGCCATCTACTTTCTTTGATGTCAGAAATGTACCTTGGATATTAGTCCATTTCTAAATTTCTATTAATTTTACAATAACCCTCTCTGAGGCACCATGGAAGGTGTCATTATTTCTGTAGTGAAGATGGGGAGATAGAAATTCCAGCGCATTAATCGATTTACTAAAGTCAGTTAGTTATTCTGTGAGAGCAGATAGCTTTCAGTTTTATTCACCCCTTTTTCCTTCTCTACTACCAAGTTTGTCTGGGAGATGTCAAAGGGGGAAGAGACACTACCAGTTTGTACATCTTGGAAGATCAAATCTAGATATAAAGGAAAGGGGAAATTATGTAGACTAAAATGAAAATTATGGTGATAATTTGACTGTAAAGGATTTCTTGCTTTTTCTATACCACACCATTCCTACTTAGAGGTTTTCATTTCAGGATTCCTGGTGCCCCAAAGTGTTAGCCATACACTTGCAAGACAAATAGTGGATACTTAAATAAGATTGTGAGAAAAGGTAAACATGATTACAATAAGGCTGCTTCCAACATGCTTTTGCTAACATTAATGCAGTTAATTCATTTTTAACCATAATTTTACTTATCTATTACCTACATATTTTTTGACTGACAGCATAGCAAATGCTCAAAGTATATGAATGACTTTAAATAATTTTAGATAAGAGAGTACTACGCTACCAGCACAGAGTATTAAATAGTTCTAGAAATTCTGTTTCTGAGTTTTGATAATATTTGTAATGCTTATCTCTTCTAAGCTCTAAAGCTATCCATTATACTAAATTAATTTTTTTAACCAGAAAATATTTGTTAGGATTATTATTTTTACTTGAAATTCTATAATTGGTTATGGTCCTCAAACAAAACCAGTCTCGGGCTAATCACTTTCTTACTCCTTATCAAAAGCAAACTTTGTATATTTTATTTAGAAAGTAAATGTTGTTAGAATTTAGAGTGAAATTAATTACAATTTTTAAAAAAGCTTAGAATGTGTATCTAACAACATGCACAATTTAGTCTACAGTTCAGTCATCCCTTCTATTTCCTTATTTCTCTTCGTACTTCCTAATGTCCTACTGAAGATAGAACATCTTAGACATGATCTGTATGGTAGGAGAGGAAGGATTTAAAGAAGATATAACTATAGCATATTTAACAGTTTAAGTTCTAGTTTTTAAATTTTATTTCTCTCTAAATAGATATAGGTCTATAAAAGGAGGGGCTGTAAGTGTGATCTTTGGGAACTTTTCCCCATTCTCTTGTGAGAATGAGCAATTATTGGGTTGGTAATTTGAGTGTAATAATCTAACAATATCTTTAAAGTTGACAGTGGAATTCACATATCACCGCTTTCGTACTTGCATGACTTAAATCTCTCCATTTCTCTGAAAAATGGGAGAAACAATAATGACCTTACTCACTGTTAACTAATAAAAATGATTGCCGGGCTTTCCTGGTGGCGCAGTGGTTGAGAGTCCGCCTGCCAATGCAGGGGATACGGGTTCGTGCCCCGGTCCGGGAAGATCCCACATGCCGCAGAGCGGCTGGGCCCGTGAGCCACAGCCGCTGAGCCTGCGTGTCTGGAGCCTGTGCTCCACAACGGGAGAGGCCACAACAGTGAGTGGCCCGAGTACCACAAAAAAAATGATTGCCATGCTCTTAATACATACAAAGTGCTATCCAAATGTAAATGCTAAATGAAGCAATAAGTCTAATGGAATATTTCTCTGCTCTGTTAAAATGCTTGAATATTACATCTCTGTAAAATCAGTTCATATTACTTACTGAAGATGTTCTATCAGTGAAACCATGGTAAAGTGCACTGACTTTTGAGTGAAAGGGTGGAGTACTTCTATGTATAGCTAACATGTTTGAGAGACATTTGTAGCAAAAATCTATTTAAAAGAGCATGCCTTGTGAGTGACAGGTAAAATACTGAGCAGGTCATTTGACCAAAGACCAAATTGATTTTTAAAAAATAATGCTTTGTTTCTATAATGTAAAACTGCTATTTTTTTCTTCTTTTTTTGTGGTACGTGGGCCTCTCACTGTTGTGGCCTCTCCTATTGCGGAGCACAGGCTCTGGATGCACAGGCTCAGCGGCCATGGCTCACAGGCCCAGCCACTCCGTGACATGTGGGATCCTCCCAGACCGGGGCACGAACCCGTGTCCCCTACATCGGCAGGTGGACTCTCAACCACTGCGCCACCGGGAAGCCCAAAACTGCTATTTCTAATTCCCAAATCACCTAATATTATTAATAGAAAAATTTCTGACATCTATACCTAGCACATAGTGCTCCTTGGAAATTTTACCCGGTTAAGAGCCAGCATAAACACGGGATTCCTGGATGTAAAAAAATCATACAGTTAATTTAACTGCTCTCTGATGGTGCAAACCAATTTAGAATAAGCTAGAAATTTATAAATAAGATGAACATAATAATACATTCAATTTTAAGTGCCCAGTGTGGACCAGTCAACCTCACAATGACACCACCGTGGGTTATGTATCATGGTATGTATCATGGTAACCATTTTATAGGTAAGAAAACAAAGGCTTAGGAATGTGATTTCCCAATCACATGATTTCCCACACTACTCTAGGTGAATAACTAAGATTTCATCCTATGTCTATATAATTTGAAAGCCTCTGTTTATTTTTTTTCCTACTGTAACTTGAATAAAGACAGTGAAAGCTTATAAATATTTAAACTTTGTAATCAGGTATTACTTTCAAATGGCAGCAAATAATCATGAAGAATGGATTTGTAATCATTAGTTAAGAAATTTTAAGGATAAAGTTTAAATTGGAGGTTGAGGTAGGTTTACATATAAACGTTTAGTCCAAGTTATATTTATTGAGCAAATATTGTGCCTGGCACAGTGCTTAATGCTGGAGAGAGATATATATATTTAATTTCACTTATTAATTTAATCCTTACAACCCACCCTATGAGTTATGTGTAATATAAATAAATTACACATATATATATATATTTCTGTTTCTTTTTGGAGAACCTTAATATAGGAAATATATATATATAATTGTTTGTTGTTATTAATATTGGTATATAATTGACTGATGTTACTTATCAACTTAAAATTTATATAAATGATCAATACATATTGACTTTTGAATTTTAATTATTGTTTTATTTTTTTCTAGTTTGTATTTTAGCAGAAGGATAACCCAAGACTAAGACCTGGCTACCAAGAGTCTAAACTTAACCTAAAAACTGTACCCTCTATTTCTACAAAGTATTATTCTACAATTTATTTTCAGTATGTAGAAAGGAAAGTGACTGTAAAATTCTTTCCTAAAGCTAGTTTGAAAAATAAAGTTAGAGACTGTAGAAGAGCAACAGTGATAGAACTTTTTGTGATGCCACTGAAATTGTTAGACTTTACTCAAAGGACTTAACTTGAACCCTATCCATCAAGAGGAAACTTTTGTTTACAAATTATTTGACAGTCTTATTTCTGGATCCCAACTTAATGAAAATCAAAACTCTTGGATTTCATCCATTTAACCTCCTATCAATTAACGCTTTTTGACTCTAGAATTACCAGAAGGAAAATTTACTTCCATTTTACCCAGAAATTGCATTTAACTCAATACCTACTAAAACTACTTGTCAGCATCCTATCTCTTCATTGTTCTATGATCATGCTGTGAACATATAAAACATATACAACCTTCACAAATGCACTCTCTTCTAAGATACAATAGCTACTTTAATTTAATTAAATGAATTAATTAATTTTTTGGCTGTTTTGAGTCTTCGTTGCTGTGTGTGGGCTTTCTCTAGCTGTGGCGAGTGGGAGCTACCCTTCGTTGCATGTTCAGGTTTCTCATTGCAGTGGCTTCTCTTGTTGCAGAGCACGGGCTCTAGGGGTGCGGGCTTCAGTAGTTGCAGCACGTGAGCCCTAGAGCGCGTGGGTTTCAGTAGTTGTGGCGCATGGGCTTAGTTGCTCTGGGGCATGTGGGATCTTCCTGGACCAGGGATCAAACCCGTGTCCCCTGCATTAGTAGGAGGATTCTTAACCTCTGCGCCACAGGGAAGCCCCACAATGGTTACTTTATATTTATGCACAGTTTTCACCAGATGACTTAACTTTGCTTTCAAACCTCTGGAACTTCTCAATTTTAACTAGACCTGTAGGAGAATACATCAACTTCTCCTATTATGAACACGGTGGAATGGAGAAAAGGGCGAGTTCTGGGGCAGAGAAAGAAAGTAGAGGCAGGCAAAAGGGTATGACTGGACAAAAGAGTGCTTGAGACAATCCATCCAGTTGTTGGTTCACCTTAATGGATCTCAGTAAGACTCAACTATGTGCTTGCTTCAAATCAAGATTTCCAGACTTCTTTCCTAACAATTCAGATTCATTAGATCTGAAGGGGACCCTGAATTCTGAACTTTTAACTGGCTCCAAAGGTGAGCCATGACCTATGTTAGAGAAAAACTGGTCTCATAATATAGGCCCCTAGGTTTCCAAAGTCTTCCCTTAGTTCAGTGGGCTTTTGTCTCATTTTACCCAGAAAATAGAAACCACAAATATTCAGTGTATTTCTCCTTCAACATCTCTACCTATTTCATGTATTTCTATTTCTAACTGCTTTAAAGATTATTAGGTTCACTGACATCAAATATCCTATATTTTCTTCAGTTTTATTTTTATTCTTATTCTGCCAGAGTTGGTTTGACTCAAATGTGACTCTTAACCAGCACATCATTTTCATGAAACCAATTCTGCTATAACATCACATACAAAATTCTGACATCTTTCCCATGTTCTTCTAAGCATGACCTTATTTGTAGCCTTTCTTGGCCCTGGAAGCCCATTGTGGTTTCACACTCCTAAGCAACTGACATTTATTATATGTGAGAGACCATCAGTTGGAAACAGATGAAAACTAATGTGGGCTAACTTCAAGGTCTGGATATATATGTCATGGTATTTGGTGCTTGAGGATCCTCTTTCTCACAAATGTGTAAGGACAATGTGCATCTTGTGTGACTACATAAGATAGAGAACTGGAAATTTCCACTTCTGAAGGCTGCACATTTGCCCCTTCATCTGAGACAATGGGGCTTTTAGTGTCTTGGCATCCATTCACTCAACTCAGATGACATTTCCTTTGTCATCTGTATTAATGGATGTACAATAACCTTATGGAAATGTAAAAGGACATCTCAAAAGACACTCCAGCTATGCCACTATTTGTAGTACTTTCAGAAGATGACATGACTGATGAATCAAACCTAAATGGAGCCATAGGTACTGTCAGTTACAAATATGTGGTGCATACACTGCTGCTAGTTTACATGTCAAGAGCACAGTGCATTTTTTCCCCCTCAGACAATAACTTAATGCTAACTTCAAAAATTTCTCCTAGTGAAACAAAATAGGATTAGTATTACCATAAAATTACAAACCAAAATTACTATTGATGTTTATGCTTCAGAGAGCCTAGAAGATTTATTGATAGGTCTTGGTAACTGTTTGAGGCATAGATAATAGTATGTATAAATTTCACAGGGATCTCTCAGACCCTCTAGGCCAGCCTAGATACTTGATTTACATGTATAAATTAAAAGGAGGCTTTTAGAGTAGGGATTACAACAAAATTTGATATCGTGCAATGGGGCACTCAAATGCTGACTATGCCATCACATCTCAATTTGAAATATAAATACACAGAAAATAGTGACTAACTCATAAGGTAGTCTTAATAATTACGTTAATGTGATAAGTAATATAAAATAATTATATCACAACTGGCACGTATTATGTTGCTAGGAAAACTTTAAGTGCCCAATAGACTGAAAAAAAATACATTGAAAAAATTAAGTAGAAAATGAGCAAGATGGTGCAGCAAGAAGACCCTGGCTCATCTCCTCACACAGGCACACCAAAATTACAACTATTTGCAGAGCAACTATTGATGAGAAAAACTGGAATACTAGAGAAAAGATCATCTGCAACTAAAAATATAAAGAAGGAATCGAAGGTGGGATAGGTAGGAGGGTGAAGAAACTGTATAGTCAAGACCATACCCTCTGGTGGGTGAGCCACAAATGGCAGGATAATTACAATAGCAAAGGTTCTCCCCAAGGAGTAAGTGGTCTGAACCACACATTGGGCTCCCCATCCTTCTGGGGGATCAGCAGCAGGAAGACGAGTCCCCAGAACTAGCTCTGGAATCCTGTGGGCCCCAATGCCAGACACCAGTGAGCTGACACTAGCCCAAGTACTGCCACAGCCTTGTGACCTCCTGTACCAGGACCAAGACCACCCATCAGCAGGCTGGCACCAGCACTGGGATCCACTGGGCTCCAGCCCTGCCCAACAGCAGGCCAACACCAGCTCTGGAACCCTAGGGCTCTGTACCCAGATACCCAGGAACTCAGCTCCTCCTGCCAGTGAGCAGGCCCTAGATCCTGGACTCCTTAGGCCCCAGACCCTCTCACCAGGAGAGCAACACCAGCTTTGGGACAGCCTGGAATCCACAGCAAGCCATGTCAGGAATTGGGCCTACCCACCAGCAGGCCAACATGAGATCCTGGATCCCCAGATCCACATCCACCCACTGCAGAACTGTCCCCACCAACCAGTGGCTGGAAACCTCTGCACAAGGCAGGACCTGACAACCAACCAGACCAGGGGCCAGCCACACCTACAAAACTGTGACATAATTATCCCCCACAACAGAAGGACCCACACAGCCCAAACAGGGGGCAACCTTAGAGCGTACAGTTCCAATGACCAGAGGGGAGTGTGCCGCTGGGATGCATAGAATATCTTCTACAAAAGGACACTTCACCAAAGTCAGGAAATGTAACCAACCTACAAGGTACATAGAAATAAAAACAGCAAATTATACAAAATGAGTGGACAGAGGAATATCTTCCAAATGAAGGAACAAAAAAACCACAGAAGAAGAATTAAATGAAGTGGAGATATGCAATTTACCTTATAGAGAGTTCAAGGTAATGATCATAAAGATGTTCAGAGAACTCAGGAGAAGAATGAAAAAACACAGTGAGAACTTTAACAAAAATTTAGAAAATATAAAGAAAAACCAAACTGAGATGAAGAATACAATAACTGAAATTAAAATGCACTGAAAGGAATCCACAGTAGATTAAATGATACAGAAGAATGGATCAGTGAGCTGGAAGACAGAGTAGTGAAAATCACCCAAAGTGAAAAAGAAAAAGAAAAAAAGAATAAAAAGAAATGAGGACAGTTTAAGAGGCCTCTAGGACAATATCAAGCCCACCAACGTTCACATTATAGGGGTCCCAGAAAGAAAAAAGGGAGAGAAAGGGGCAGAGAACATACTTGAAGACATAATAGCTGAAAACTTCCCTAACCTGGGAAAGGAGACATACATCCAGGTCCACAAAGTACAGACAGTCTCAAATAGGATCAACCCAAAGAGGAAAACACCAAGAGACACTCTAATTAAAATGACAAAAATTAAAGATAAAAAAAGAATATTAAAAGCATCAAGGGAAAAGCATCAAGTTACATACAAGGGAACTCCCATAAAGTTATAAGCTGACTTTTCAACAGAAGCTCTGCAGGCTAGAAGGGCATAGTATATTTAAAGTGATGAAAGGAAAAAATAAAAACTGTAACCAAAAATATTCTACCTGTCAAGGCTTTAGTACAAATTTGAAGGAGAGATCAAAACTTTACAGACAAGCAAAAGCTAAAAACAGTCACCACTAAACCAGGTTTACAAGAAATGTTAAAGGAACTTATCTTAGTGAAAAAGACCACAACTATAAGCATGAAAATTATGAAAGAAAAAAATTCTCTTTAGTGAAGGCAAATATACAGTACAGGTAGTAAGTCAGTCATGTATTAAGTTACTAGGAAGGTAAAAAGACAAAAGGAGTAAAATCATCTATATCTACAATAAATAGTCAAGAGATACACAAAACGAAGATGTAAAATATGATATCAAATACACTAAAGGGTAGGGGAATAAAAATGCAAGGTTGCTAAAATGTGTTTGAACTTAAGAGATCTGCAACTTAAAATAATCATGTATACATACATAGAGGGATTGCTATGTACAATGTAGAGAATATAGTAAACAATTATGTAATGTCTTTGAATGATGACATACTCTAAGTAGGCATCACGGTGACTATTTTGAAATATATAGAAATACCAAAGCACTATGTTGTGTAAGAGGATCTAATACAGTGTTGTAAGTCAGTTATACTTCAAAAACAATCAAAACAAACTCAAAAAAAGAGGTCAAGTTTGTGTTTACCAGAGACGGGGGAGATGGGAGTAAGTTGGATGAAGTTGGTCAAAAGGTACAAACTTCCGGTTACAAGATAAATAAGTACTAGGGATGTACTGTACAACACAGTAGATACTAACACTGTTGTATATCATGCATGAATGTTATTAAGAGTAAATCCTAAGAGTTCTAATTACAAGAAAAAATTTCTATTTCTTTATTTATGAGAAACTTACTGTGATAATCATTTTGTGATATATGAAGGTCAAATTATTATGCTGTATACCTTAACACACAGTGCTGTATGTAAATTATATCTCAATAAAACTGGAAACAGAAAAAAAGATAGGCTTTTGTATTTTTACAAAAAAGAAATAATTAGCTAGAGAAAAGGAAAGTTATAAAGAACACTATAGCTAATCAAAACAGATTTTAAAATATAATTTCGTTCTTAGAATTTAGAAATATATATATAAACTCTCCATACCAAAGATTCTTTAATATTTAGCAAAATGAATTCAGAACTCATAGCTTTGTAAATCATTGATATCATTTTGGAAATAATATAAAGCATAAGTATATTCATATTTTTGACATCATTAATCTCAACCATAAATGAATACTATAAAGAAACACACTAGAAGATATAGATATAGAAATAGATATAGATATGAAATAGATATAGATATGAAATACCTATTTAAATTTAAAAAAACATTCCAAATAGATTGACTATCCCGTTTTAGGAGTATAGACAGAGAAATGATAGTATGTTGATAAAAAAGGAAATGCAGAACACAAAAACTAAAATATTGCTAGGCTTACAACTATTTAAATATTAATAAGAAGGCATCCAGATGGAAAAAAATAATAGAAAGAGTTGTTCCACTGGATACTTTGATCTTTTTTACTTTTCAACTTTTTAAAATGTTTATAATGATCATAGTATGGAGTAACGGGAAACTTTGGGTTTGCCCTTACCTTCTATATGACCTTAACTTCTCTGTCACTTAACTTCTCTGAATTTCAGGTCGCACATTTATAAATTGCAGATAATTAAATTTTATTAAGAATTACTTGGAATCATAGTAGTAAATTTCCTGGACTACAGCCTGCCACTTCTTGGATAATCAGGAAATATTTTGCATGCATTCTTCTTGAAGCTCCACTGTGTTCACTTCTCTAAAATGTGAAGCAAATAGACTGGATTGGATGATCTCCAGAGTGTCTCTCCATCTATAATTACAAGCTTTATTTCAGCATTTTTTCTAATATTTAGAATGTGAAGTCCTCAAAAAATGGGATGTTCATATTTTCTCTAAGATCTATACAATCTTAAAAAGTAATCTCTACTGTATTCCCAGAGGACTGTGAGATTTTCTTCATCAAAGTGCCAGAAATAAAAGTGAATGAAAATCCAGCCCTGCTATAGAGAATAGAAAGAAGCACTGGTGACTTAAATAATTATTCATAATAAATACCATCCTCTCAGAATAATATTAAGATAATTAAATCACAAAACAGTGAAAAAATGACAGCCCTATATAATAAAAAAGATTAATTAACTCAAAGAACACGCTTATTCATTTAAACAACTTCTGTAAGTCAAGCACCATGATAATGACAAAATCAAAGATTATCCTCAGTTCAAAAGTATTTTCTACATTTACAGCTTCTCAAGTGGAAGTAGAATTCTGGCCTCTGAATGTTTTCACACTCTTTCCCATTCCTTCAAAGTTGTGCCCTCTCATGCATGCACCAGTCAGAAAAAATCCAGTTTAATGGGTGAAAGCAAAGACTGTTAGAAGAAAGGGTTCTCCCCACCGAGCCATAGTGCTGGCTGGTGATCTTTTGGAGAAGGCAATTGCGAGATTACCATTCCTATGAAAAAGTGAATACATTTCTCAATATCTACCACTTTTGAATAATGGAATGTTAATGTCACACTTTTATTCTGGTTCATCTTGTAAAAGACCTGATGACTATCCATTCAAAGTTAATTTTAGCTATTTTTCTTAGCACTTATTTCTCCCCTCAGTCTCGGGAGACTATATATATTCCATCACTTAATAAATATGCAGGTGACATAAGTTTCTCTGTGGCCTCATTGCATAATATTTTTTAAAATATATAAATGTTATGCAAAACTATGTAAATAAAAGTGAAAATGGTCAATATTTGTGAATTTTAATACAAATAGTACTGTGAGCTCTTTGGAGGAACATATCTCCATAAGACCCTCTCTGCTCATCCACACAAAAAGATTATGTTGAAGTTATAACTTAACTGATGATTATTTTGATAAATTTTGTGCCCCACTTCTCCTTCTACACCAACAACCTTAGAATCCCTGTGTATTAATTTTCGAGGCCTGACATAGTGAAGTACCACAAACTGGGTGACTTATAACAACAGAAATTAATTTTCTCAAATCTCTGGAGGCTAGAAGTGAGAAATCAAGGTTCAGCAGGGTTGGTTCCTTCTGAAGAATCTGAGGGAGAATCTCTTCCAAGCCTCTCTCGTAGCTTCTGGTGATAGCTGGCAATCCTTGGTGTTCCTTGGCTTGGATATGCATCACTTCAATCTCTGCCTCCGTCTTCACGTGGCCTTCTCCCCTTGTCTCTTTACATTATCTTCCTCCTGTGTGTTTCTGTGTCTTCACATGGCACTTTCCTCTCTTACACGGATACTAGTCATATTGGATCAGGGGCTCATCCTACTTCAGTCAGCTTAACTGTGCTAATTACACCTGAAATGGACTTATTTCCAATTAAGTTCACACTCTGAGGTACTGGTGGTCAGGACTTTAATATACAATGGTGGGACACACAATTCGACCACTAATACCCCATTAAGAAGAAATCTCCCTCAATGTCTCCTCTGAAGGGTGCACTAGCAGAGCTCTCTTCCCACTCCAACCTCAAACCACACAGTATTACCAGTCATGCGACTGCCATTCTAAAGACTAGAAAATCACACTATTATTATTGCTTTGTGGCATTTATTACATAGAAACCATTTAAGAATATTGGGTCAACAAGCTATTCTAATAGATAAATGCACAATATTACTTCATATATTGATTTTATTTCCAATATGGTCAAAGACACTGCATACAGAGAGAGAGAGTGAGAGAGAGACTTCTAATATTTTACAAGGCCATCCATCACACATCAGACTGGCATCTTCTCACACAAGTAAAGGAGGCTATAACCCTCTAATCCCTGATTAATGCCCCTATTTTAAAAATTACCTGTAGACATCCATTAGCCAATATTTTGAGAGAAACAAGCCAGAGCAGACAGTTCTATAAATACTAAAGGGACTGCTTCTAAAAGTTACCTTGCCTATTGAATACTCACCATGGTAAAAGAGTAGCATTTTTATACACTCACTCACTTGCACTCACATCCTCTGGAAAATGCTGTGCAGAGAAGAAAGCTCTAGAGAATGATAACACGTCTGTTAGCAGAAATAAAACTTGTTAAAATGCGACCTAGGACAACCTGCCATCAAATCAGTGGAGCAAAATCCTCTGTGAGCCAACAGAAAGCATTGCATCAACATCGTACAAGACATCACCCAGTTATATGCCTCTGTGAGTATTCTTTATAATCCATGCTTAGAATTCTATACATTTGTAGGTCTCTGGTGAGAAACTTACAACTTGATTAAGAACTTAAAAATCTAGAATGTTAAAATAAAACATAATGAATCCCCCCCAAAAAATTGATTCTTTAAAAGATAAGCATTATGTTGACAGTAAGTAAAAGAAATAATTTCATATTGTTTCAAAATTGAATCATTTTACCAACTGAATCCTTTTAGTGTACTACTCTTTCATGAAGTGAAAGTGTGTTGTATTTGTATTTGATAAAATAGTAATGTAAATCCTGCATCAATTGGTTGTCTGTGCTTAGACAGTTTCATTCCGCCTATATACAATTTGGTTGAACTCTTTGTAATCAGGCTGATGTGGAATAATTGCCTTTTCATATTTACAGTGGATCAAAGGATCAATACGATCCAGCAATCAAATGCATGTAGTATGCATATAAATTCATATAATCCATGCACACTTACATGTACTAGCCTTGCCATCAAATCAGTTTAACCATTTTTGAACAGGGGTATATGAGACATATCCATATAACCCAGTATTTTCTATTTTATATCTATTTAATTAGTAGCCATTATGTACGTAATAGTGAGGGCCATTTAGCTGCCAGGATATTCTCACTTCCAACACAGCAGCTCCACACTCTCTTTAATTTCTTTCAATTTCAAGAAAGATTGTGTTGGGGGGGAAAAAGCATCAAACTTCAAAAGAATCTTAAAACTATTGCTATAGCTACGTATCTCTCAAGCATTTTGTTTTCAGGAAATTTTTATATTCTTTGAAATTACTGAGCGTCCCAAAGAGCTTTTACTTACATGTGTTATATTTACTGACATTTAGCAGATTGGAAATAAAAACTAATTTTTAAATTTTAAAATGATTTAAATTTTAAACATATATATTTACCAATTATTTACAAGTAATGAATCCATTAAATGATATGTAAATAATATATATTTTATGAAATATAATTATACTTTTCAAAGCAAAAGAAGTGAGATTGGCACTTTCTACATTTTAATAAATCTTCCTGATTTCTGGTGTCTTTTAGCTGGTTTCTTTTATCTGGATTCTTTTATAGAAAAACCCTGGATTCTTTTATCTGCAACTGCATTCAATATGGAGTAAAATGTTGTTTGGGTTGAAGTGCATAAAGTGAAGACTCACATGTATAAATATTTTGGAAATAGAGGAATATTTAAATAGAATTGTTAATAAATGTGAATGTTCTTCTTTGATACTACACCAAAACTATGCAACAATATTTTCTTAAAGTTACTTGTAATGTGAAATCTGAAACCATACTAAAAAAAGTTTCATACCATATATTAAAATCCATTGATTTATCTTCAACTTAAAATGGATATTTTACCCATGCATGGATTTATAACATCCTTCATTTGTCACTGACATATAGATTTTCTAAAAGAAGACATTTCATTACACAATGAAAAAATTATTCATGTCATCATTGACCTCAACAGAAAAATCTCTATGTGCTGGGAAGTTGTCAAGTTCAGGTTGGCAAATACAACTTTTCCAAAATTATAATTCTTGCTTCAAATTTTGTATTTTTATCAATGGCAACTGTGAGAAATTATATATATACATGTATATATACAGATCTATATATCTATCCTGACACAGGGCTCCTAAAATCCTTGAAAATAGGGGTGTAAGCAGAATCTTTCATTCTAACATTTTTGACTCCAGTTTCAGGCACAGAGCTCCTAAAACCCTCGTAACTTCCTAAGTGATAAGAGCACTAGGAACATCTTTTGTTCAATATTTAGTCTTTGACCCAGGTTCCTGACACAGGGCTCCTAAATCCCTTGGAATTTACTGAGCGATAGGAGAGTCTTTTGTTCTAACAAGGTGACTCTGGGGTGTTCACCAGAAAGACCAAACCAGGGTTAGAAATTTTAAATTGTCAGACCCATCCCCCATACTCCAGAGAAAGGAGAAGGACCAGAAATGGAGTTAGTAATTGGTCATACGTACATGATGAAGCCTCCATAAAATTCCTAATAGTGTGGGGTTTGGAAAGTTTCCAGGTTAGTAAACACATGCATGTACCTACCAGGAGGGTGATGCTACCTCCACAGAGACAGAAGTTCCAGTGCTCAGGACCTTCCCAGCACTCCCTCTTTGTATCTTGTCATCCGGCTATTCCTCTGTATTCTTTATTATATCCTTTATTATGTAATAAGTTGTTAAACGTAAGTGTTTCCCTGAGTTCTGTGAACTGTTCTTGCAGATAATCATGTTCAAGGGAGACGAGGAGATGGGAACCTCTGATTTATAGTCAGGTCAGACAGAAGTTGTGGGTAACCTGGAGACCTAACCACTTGCAACTGGTATCTGAGGAGGGGAAGCAGTCCCATGGGACTCAGCCCTTAACCTGTGGAATCTGTTGCTATCACCAGGTAGATAGTGTCAGAATTGAGTTAAATTGTAGGGCACCGAGCTGGAGTCACAGAGAACTGCTTCGTGTGGTTAAAAAACCCGAAGATCTGGTATCAGAAGTGTTGTGAATGGGGGAGAAGTGTGAGAGTAAGGAGAAATACAGGAAAAGTGAGTTTTCCCTTCTCAGCAACAAGCACTATCAGTCATTTTCTCACAGTGACAGGCTCACTGTGTTTGTTGATGATGTTGGACCTCAATGCAGGACACCCCAAAACATGCCACAATGGCATATTGATTATTTTTTATTAAAGTTACCTAAGAAATCACCAATACACGAGGGACACTCTGACCCTCCTCTCCATTTCCCTGAAAGCAGGAAATAAAATCTCTCATGTGAAAGGTGTAGTCCTTGCATCTGGAAGTAGAAGGACATCCTTATTGCAGTTAGGGAATTTGTGACAAGCAGCCTCTATAAACAATCCTTGTTATTTTTTAATTTACTACCCCATTTCCAAACTCTGGATTCTTCACTCACTGAGCACCAGAAACCTAAGTTTCTATGTCTTATCAATTCCTCAATTATTTATTGTTTCTTTGTCTGAAACATGTAAAACCCATCTGTGAGAGAGACCTTCAAGATGGCGGAAGAGTAAGACACAGAGGTCATCTTCCTCCCCACAAATGCATCAGAAATACATCTACATGTGGAAAAACTCCTACAGAACACCTACTGAATGCTGGCGGAAGACCTCAGACCTCCCAAAAGGCAAGAAACTCCCCACGTACCTGGGTAGGCAAAAGAATAAACAGGGAAAAAGAATAGGGATGGGACCCGCACCAGTGGGAGGCAGCTGTGAAGGAGGAAAGGTTTCCACACACTAGGAAGGCCCTTCTCAGGTGGAGATGGGCGGTGGTGGACGGGGGAGTTTCGGAGCCATGGAGGAGAGCACAGAAACAGGGATGCGGGGGGCAAAGTGGAGAGATTCCCGCACAGAGGATCAGTGCCAACCAGTACTCACCAGCCCGAGAGACTTGTCTGCTCACCCACCGGGATGGGTGTGGCTGGGAGCTGAGGCTCGGGCTTTGGTCAGAGAGCAGGGAGAGGACTCGGGTTGGCGGCGTGAACACAGCCTGAAGAGGGCTAGTGCGCCACAGCTAGCTGGGAGGGAGTCCGGGAGAAAGTCTGGAGCTGCCGAAGAGGCAAGAGACTTTTTCTTACCTCTTTGTTTCCTGGTGCGCGAGGAGAGGAGATTAAGAGCGTCACTTAAAGGAGCTCCAGAGACGGGCGCGAGCCGCGGCTAACAGCGCAGACCCCAGAGACGGGCATGAGACGCTAAGGCTGCTGCTAACGCCACCAAGAAGCCTGTGTGCGAGCACAGGTCACTATCCACACCTCCCCTCCCGGGAGCTTCTGCAGCCCACTACTGCCAGGGTCCTGTGATCCAGGCACAACTTCCCTGGGAGAACACATGGCACGCCTCAGGGTGCTGCAACGTCATGCTGGCCTCTGCTGCCTCAGGCCCACCCCACACTCTGCGCCCCTCCCTCTCCCCGGCCTGAGTGAGCCAGAGCACCCGAATCAGCTGCTCCTTTAACCCCGTCCTGTCTGAGCAAAGAACAGATGCCCTCAGGCGACTTACACACAGAGGTGGGGCCAAATCCAAAGCTGAACCACAGGAGCTGTGTGAACAAAGAAGAGAAAGGGAAATCTCTCCCAGCAGCCTCAGGAGCAGCAGATTAAATCTCCGCAATCAACTTGATGTACCCTGCATCTGTGGAATACGTGAATAGATAACGAATCATCCCAAATTGAGGAGGTGGACTTTGGGAACAATGATATATATATATATATTTTTTTCCCCTTTTTCTCTTTTGTTGAGTGTGTATGTGTACGCTTCTGTGTGTGATTCTGTCTGTATAGCTTTGTTTTTACCATTTGTCCTAGGGCTCTGTTGGTCTCTTTATTTTTGGGGGGGCGTTGTTGTTGTTGTTCTTGTGTGTTAGTATAGTATTTAGCACTTGTTATCATTGGTGGATTTGTTTTTTGGTTTGGTTGCTCTCTTCTTTTTTTTTTCTTTTTTATGACTTTTTAATTTTTTATTTTTATAATTATTTTTTATTTTAATGATTTTATTCTTTCTTTTTTTTTTTCTCCCTTTTCTTCTGAGCCATGTGACTGACAGGGTCTTGGTGCTCTGGCTGGGTGTCAGACCTGTGGCTCTGATGTGGGAGAGCCAAGTTCAGGACATTGGTCCACCAGAGACCTCCCAGCTCCATGTAATATCAAATGGCAAAAGCTCTACCAGCGCTCTCCATCTCAATGCTAAAACCCAGCTCCACTCAATGACCAGCAAGCTATAGTGCTGGACACCCTATGCCAAACAACTAGCAAGACAGGAACACAACCCCACCCATTATCAGAGAGGCTGCCTAAAATCAAAATAAGGTAACAGACACCCCAAAACACAACACCAGATGCAGCCCTGCCCACCAGAAAAACAAAATCCAGCCTCATCCACCAGAACACAGGCACCAGTCCCCTCCACCAGGACTACACAACCCACTGAACCAACCTTACCAACTGGGGACAGACACCAAAAACAACAGGAGCTATGGACCTGCAGACTGTGAAAAGGAGACCCCAAACACAATAAGTTAAGCAAAATGAGAAGACAGAAAAACACACAGCAGATGAAGACACAAGGTTAAAAACCCAGCAGACAAAACAAATGAAGAGGAAATAGGCAGTCTACCTGAAAAACAATTCAGAATAATGATAGTAAAGATGATCCAAAGTCTTGAAAATAGAATGGAGAAAATACAAGAGACGTTTAACAAAGACATAGAAGAACTAAAGAGCAAACAAACAATGATGGACAACACAATAAATGAAATTAAAAATTCTCTAGAAGGAATCAATTGCAGAATAACTGAGGAAGAAGAATGGATACGTGACCTGGAAGATAAAACAGTGGAAAGAACTACCTTAGAGCTGAATAAAGAAAAAAGAATGAAAAGAATTTTGAACAGTCTCAGAGACCTCTGGGACAAAATTAAATGCACCAACATTCGAATTATAAAGGTCCCAGAGAAAGAAGAGAAAAAGAAAAGGACTGAGAAAATATTTGAAGAGATTATAGTTGAAAACTTCCCTAAAATTGAAAGGAAATAATCAAGTCCAGGAAATGCAGAGAGTCCCATACAGGCCAAATCCAAGGATAAGCATGCCAAAACACATATTAATCAAATGATCAAAAATTAAACACAAAGAAAAAAAAAAGCAGCAAGGGTAAAGCAACAAATAATATACAAGGGAATCCCCATAAGGTTAACAGTTGATCTTTCAGCAAAAACTCTGCAAGCCAGAAGGGAGGGGCAGGATATATTTAAAGTTAAGAAAGGGGAAACCCAACAACCAAGATTAATAAACAACCTAACCTTACACCTACAGCAATTAGAGAAAGAAGAACAAAAAAAACCCCAAAGTTAGCAGAAGGAAAGAAATCATAAAGATCAGATCAGAAATAAATGAAAAAGAAATGAAGGAAACAATAACAAATATCAATAAAACTAAAAGCTGGTTTTTTGAGAAGATAAACAAAATTGAAAAACGATTAGCCAGACTCATCAAGAAAAAAAGGGAGAAGACTCAAATCAATAGAATTAGAAATGAAAAAGGAGAAGTAACAACGGACACTGTAGCAATACAAAGAATCATGAGAGATTACTACAAGCAACTATATGCCAATAAAGTGGACAACCTAGAAGAAATGACAGATTCTTAGAAAAGCACAACTTTCCAAGACTGAACAGGGAAGAAATAGAAAATATAAACAGACCAATCACAAGCACTAAAATTGAGACTGTGATTAAAAATCTTCCAACAAACAAAAGCCAAGGACCATATGGCTTCACAGGTGAATTCTATCAAGCATTTAGAGAAGAGCTAATATCTGTCCTTCTCAAGCTCTTCCAAATATAGAAGAGCAAGGAATACTCCCCAACTCATTGTACGAGGCCACCATCACCCTGATACCAAAACCAGACAAAGATGTCACAGAAAAGAAAACTACAGACCAATATCACTGATGAACATAGATGTAAAGATCCTCAACAAAATATTGGCAAACAGAATCCAACAGCACATAAAAAGAATCATACACCATGATCAAGTGGGGTTTATCCCAGGAATGCAAGGATTCTTTATATGCACAAATCAACCAATGTGATACACCATATTAACAAATTGAAGGATAAAAACCATATGATCATCTCAATAAATTCAGAGAAAGCTTTCGACAAAATTCAACACTGACTTATGATAAAAACCCTCCAGAAAGTAGGCATAGAGGGAACTTAACATAATAAAGGCCATATATGACAAACTCACAGACAACATCATCCTCAATGGTGAATAACTGAAACCATTTCCACTAAGATCAGGAACAAGACAAGGTTGCCCACTCTCACGACTCCTATTCAACATAGTTTTGGAAATTTTAGCCACAGCAATCAGAGAAGAAAAAGAAATAAAAGGAATGCAAGTCAGAAAAGAAGAAGTAAAACTGTCACTGTTTGCAGGTGACATGATACTATACATAGAGAATCCTACAGACGCTACCAGAAAACTACTAGAACTAATCAATGAATTTGGTAAAGTAGCAGGATACAAAATTACTGCACAGAAATCTCTTTCATTCCTATATGCTAGTAATGAAAAATCTTAAAGAGAAATTAAGGAAACACTCCCATTTACCACTGCAACAAAAAGAATAAAATACCTAGGAATAAACCTACCTAAGGAGACAAAAGACCTGTATGCAGACAACTATAAGACACTAATGAAAGAAATTAAAGATGATAGAAACAGACGGAGAGATATACCATGTTCTTGGATTGGAAGAATCAACATTGTGAAAATGACTTTTCTACCCAAAGCAATTTACAGATTCGGTGCAATCCCTATCAAACTACCAATGGCATTTTTTGCAGAACTAGAACAAAAACTGCACAATTTGTATGGAAACACAAAAGACCCCGAATAACCAAAGCAATCTTGAGAACGAAAAATGGAGCTGGAGGAATCAGGCTCCCTGACTTCACACACTACTACAAAGCTACAGTAATCAAGACAGTATTGTACTGGCACAAAATCAGAAATATAGATCAATGGAACAGGATAGAAAGCCCAGAGATAAACCCACACACATATGGTCACCTTACTTTTGATAAAAGAGGCAAGAATATACAATTTAGAAAAGACAGCTTCTTCAATAAGTGGTGCTGGGAAAACTGGACAGCTACATGAAAAAGAATGAAATTAGAACACTCGCTTACAACATACACAAAAATGGACTCAAAATGGATTAAAGACCTAAATGTAAGGCTGGACACTATACAACTCTTAGAGGAAAACATAGGCACAACACTCTATGACATAAATCACAGCGAGATGCTTTTTGACCCACTTCCTGTAGAAATGGAAATAAAAACAAATATAAACAAATGGGACCTAATGAAACATAAAAGCTTTTGCACAGCAAAGGAAACCATAAACAAGACGAGAAGAAAACCCTCAGAATGGTAGAAAATATTTGCAAATGAAGCAACTTACAAAAGATTAATCTCTAGACTTTACAAGCAACTCATGCAGCTCAATATCAAAAAAGCAAATAACCCAATCCAAACATAGACAGAAGACCTAAACAGACATTTCTCCAAAGAAGATATATAGATTGCCAACAGACACATGGAAGATTGCTCAACATCTCTAATCAGTAGAGAAATGTCAATCAAAAGTACAATGAAGTATCACCTCACACCAGTCAGAATGGCCATCATCAAAAAATCTATAAATAATAAATGCCGGAGAGGGTGTGGAGAAAAGGGAACCCTCTTGTACTGTTGGTGAGAATGTAAATTGATACAGCCACACTAGAGGACAGTATGGAGGTTCCTTAAAAAACTAAAATTAGAATTACCATACAACCCAGCAATCCCACTACTGGGCATATACCCTGAGTAGACCATAATTCAAAAAGGATCATGTACCAAAATGTTTATTGTAGCTCTGTTTACAGTAGCCAGGACATGGAAGCAGCCTTTGTGTCCATCGACAGATGAATGGATAAAGAGGATGTGGCACATATATACAATGGAATATTACTCAGCCATAAAAAGAAATGAAATTGAGTTATTTGTAGTGAGGTGGATGGACCTAGAGTCTGTCATACAGAGTGAAGTTAAGTCAGAAAGAGAAAAACAAATACCGTATGGTAACACATATGTATGGAATCTAAAAAAAAAAAGGTTGTGAAGAACCTAGGAGCAGGACAGGAATAAAGACGCAGACATAAAGAATGGACTTGAGGATATGGGGAGAGGGAAGGGTAAGCTGGGACAAAGTGAGAGAGTGGCATGGACTTATATATACTACCAAATGTAAAATAGATAGCTAGTGGGAAGCAACTGCACAACACAGGGAGATCAGCTCGGTGGTTTGTGACCACCCAGAGGGGTTGGAGGAAGACGGAAGAGGGAGAAGATATGGGGATATATGTATATGTATAGCTGAGTTCCTTTGTTATAAAGCAGAAACTAACACACCATTGTAAAGCAATTATACTCCAATAATGATGTTAAAAAAATTTTTTAATAAAAAATAAATAAAAGACATCTGCTTTGGCCACTTCTTTGGTCTCATGTCTATGAGTCATCCATGTGCATAAATTAAAATTTTTTTCCTTCTGTTAACCTGTTTTGTGACAATTTTAGTATTAATCAGCCACAAGGACTCGAGAGGGGTAGAAGGGAAAAATTTCCCCCTCCCTGACAATGAGATAACATCTGCCAAATAGCCATGTTTTGTTCATCGGTTGTGTTTTCCAAAAAGAGCATTCCTTGAAAAAGGTGGCTAGTACAGCTTGCAGTACAATCACATAGTGATTTTCATTGAGTAAACAATGTACTTTGTTCAGCAGCAGAAGTGCTTTATATGTACTTCCCGTTTCATCACACAGAAATATGTTAGGGGTTGAGGTCTTATATAATAACTTTTACTGCTTCATAAAGAAAATTCTTAAGTGTAACTGGTGTCACTGTGTGTACATGTGTGTGTGAGAGTGTGTGAGTATGTGTTTGTTTGTGCCTGCCAGGATGCATTTCGGCAAGAACATAGCAATAAAGAACGTAGTGACTACTAGTAGAGTTTAGCACCACTGGTTTAGTATGTGCTAAGGAAAACAGTTTTGATGTCACCTTATATATCCTTTAAAGGGGTCTCAGGATTCCCTAGATGTCAATGGACCATATTTAGAGAACCACTGCATAGACCTGTAGCCCTTAGAGAAGATAAAATTAAAATCCACATCTCCTGCTTGTATTTATACATTTGCAATATTAAACTATACCTTATATTAAATCAAATTATTATTTGTAAAATATATCTCTAGTTTAAATATTTTACTTTCCTCCTGCTGTTTCAAATAACTTTAATTGAATTACTTCCCCCATTCAATATTTTGCAAATTCTAATAAGAAAAGGCACAAATTAAAATTTTTTCCTAAACATTCCATGATATAAAGCACTCAGAACATCCTTATTTGACAAGATTCAGTTTTGTATGTTCTTCTTTGAGCATTATAATGATCACTATGTACTGGTAACAATTTAAAACTTCAACTTTTTACTCGTTAATTGCAGAAATTCTCATTATGACTTTAACCCATGGAAGATCAGACACAAATTTTTCTTGACAGTTTGAACATCTATTTAAAAAAAAAAAGTGTGGGGCTTCCCTGGTGGCACAGTGGTTGAGAGTCCACCTGCCGATGCAGGGGACACGGGTTTGTGCCCTGGTCTGGGAAGATCCCACATGCTGCGGAGCGGCTGGGACCGTGTGCCATGGCCGCTGAGCCTGTGCGTCCGGAGCCTGTGCTCCACAATGGGAGAGGCCACAACAGTGAGAGGCCCGCGTACCGCAAAAAAAAAAAAAAGTGTGATTATTTTATAACCTGAACTGTCAGAAGACTTAATCTTTCCAGAAATTTAAATTAGATAAAATTTTAAGTATCTATAACCTTAGCCCTTAATGAATATTATTTCAGGAACAAATGTAGGCATACAAAAAAATTAATTTGTTTTCAAGAATTGAATAAATTTAAAGTAATTTTAGAAAAGTATTCTTATATGATGATGTTAGATCATATTCCAAAATTTTTTATTTAAAAAATCAAGATAAATGTACATATAAGCATATATATATGTGTGTATTATATTATATACGTACCTGTGTTTACCTATCTATATCTATGTCTCTATCTATCTACCTATCTATTGATAATCATTCTCTATTGGCTACTCCATCATTAGAATCTGTTTTAATTTGGCATAAACTCTTTTCTGGAACCAGTTTTTAATTAGTCTTGGTTGTAGTAAAATGCAACATCACCATAAATGAGATCTGTATCCTTTGATTACTATAACTCTAATTTTAGTATATCTATTAGATAAAAATTTGATAGCGATATCCTACAAATAGTAATAAAATTCAGCCATTCATTCATTCAAATATGTGTGTCTGTCTGAGAAGTTACCCTTATAGAGACCAAGAAGGGAAAGTTTGAGGCAGCAGTTTGTGATTTTTAGTAAAACCAGAGCAGAGAAATGGTCATTACATACGGCAACATGAAGGTCATTTTTACCGTGATGTAAGATGACTAAGTGAAATGGAGGGGCTCAAATTCCATTTAAGAAGGATTTAGTGGAGAAAGGAGTTATAAGGCTTGAGAGAAAATACAGAATTCTTTCAAGTTAACATGGGAAAAGATGTAGAGAAATATGGAGTAAACTGGAGGAGAGTGTGGCATCAATAAACTTGTTAAGATAATTATGCTAGAGCACGTTTTGTGCTTATAGGAATTGTGGTAGGCTGGAAATGGTCTCCCAAAAATGTTCACATCTGTGATGGTTAATTTTATGTGTACTTAACTGGGCCATGGGGTACCCAGATACTTGTTTAAACATTATTCTGGGTGTGTCTGTGAGGGTGTTTCTTAATGAGATTAACAAGTAAAGCAGATTGTCCTCCCCAATGTGGAAGAGCCTCATCCAATCTGCTGAAGGCCAGAAGAGAACAAAAGATTGATTAAAGGAGAATTCCTTCTCTCTGCCTGACTCTCTTACAGCTGGGTCATGGGTCCTCTCCTGCCTTGAGATAGAGATTCATACTGGATCTTATACCATCTGCTATCCTGGTTTTCAGGCCTTCAGACACTGACTGGAACTATACCATTGGCATTCCTCAGGTTCCAACTTGCTAGACCTTGGGACTTTTCAGTCTCCATAATTATGTGAGCCAATTCCTTATATACATATGCACACAGACACACACATACATACCACACACACTACACACATCTTATTGGTTCTGTTTCTTTGGAGACCATAATATAACACCCTGTAAATACATTACTTAAATGACATAAAGAACTTTGCAGAAGTGATTAAATTATGGATCTTGAGAGATAAGTCTGGATTATCTTGATGGGCCCAATATAATCATAAGTGTCCTTATAAGAGGGAAGCAGTAGAGCCAGTGCTATAGACTGAATGTTTGTGCCTCACCACAGATTCATATATCTTGTGTACACTACACCCAAGTGAAGAAGGAAACCAAGAATAGCTTACAAACCTCATGGGCAAGAGAAGCTTTACAGAACAGATTTGCATCTCTGAAGAGTCTTGAAGATCAAGAATAGGAGGTGGATAAATAGGCCTGGGATAAGGGATTTCCAGGGCTTCCCTGGTGGCACAGTGGTTAAGAATCAGCCTGCCACTGTTGAGCCCTGGTCCAGGAAGATCCCACATGCTGGGGAGCAACTAAGCCCATGAGCCCCAACTACTGAGCCTGTGCTCTAGAGCCCACAAGCCACAACTACTGAGCCCATGTGCCACAACTACTGAAGCCTGCGTGCCTAGAGCCCATGCTCCACAACAAGAGAAGCCACCGCAATGAGAAGCCCCCACTGGCCACAGCTAGAGAAAGCCCTCACACAGCAGCAAAGATCCAACGCAAAAATAAATTTTTTAAAAAAGAAAGATTTCCATATAATTATTATCTTTACAATGTTATTCTAATGTTTGTATTGTGGGATTTGAGGACTACTAATCCTATAAATTGTATTTACTATTTAGTTTTTTATAAGATATTATAACATAGTGTTTTTCTAGGCATTTTCAAAACATTTTATGTTTTAGCCTTAAAGAGATAATTCGCTTCCTGATTTCTCTGATTTAATAATTGAAGTAAACTTCTTTCTCTGAAACGTCTTTCTAAGAAAAATTGCAGTTCTTTCTTTCATTTATTCATTTCACACTAACTTATTGAGTGTTCACTTTGTTCCACCAGGATAAAGAGAGAAATAGAAAAGTTAAGAGTTTAAGTTATAATTCATTGTGTTTATAATTTATCCTTTTGATTTGTAACATTTTCTAATCTATGAAAGGGAACCCTAATTCATAATGAAATTGCCTATGGTCAAAAATTCAAAACCAAAAATATTCACAATAAAGCACACAGAGATGTAGCAAGTAAAATGGCATAGTAATAAAGTATCACCTTGTGATACTTTCTTTTAAAGTAAAAAGACCACACATTATAACCCATCATTAATTTTTATATGAAAAGATTCATAAATCCTTTCTGTTTGTTATATGCCTACAGTCAAATTTCTGCACATTAGAAAATAATTTGTACCTGAATAGATATAATAAATTTGACAGCAATTTCTTTTGTTGCTATTGTTAAGGTTTTTTTTTAATTTATTTTTATTTTTTAATTAGAAAAAGAATACATTTGTTACAATTCATGGACTACAGATATAAGTTGTGGCAATAGTCTTACCTTCCCCCTCCTTTCCTTTGCCTCTACCTTGAGGTATGCTGAGCAGTGTTAGCAGTTTGCATTTTTGCTTTCAAACTTATTTTTTAACCTTGTATATATTTATAGAGGTAGATATAGATAATATAGATTAGATGCACATATATGGTTTATTTTCCTTTTTTAATTTTTATATTTTGCAAAAACAGAATTATCCACTGCTGAATAATGTGTTATAGACATATTTCTAGGTCAATGTATGAGTAACAAACTAATTTATTTAATTAGTTTAAATAAACTAACTGCTTCATTTTCTAACTACAGATGTAGCACAATTTAACAGTTCCATATCATTTGACATCCAGGTTATTTCTAGTTAAATAACATGCTTCAATAAATATCCTTGTATAAATACACTAATCTGGCAGTGTTACTGTTTGTTTGTTTTGTAGCAAAATGTACTTTTAGTGGATACTGGCATATTTTTTTCCCCAAAGTTTGTTCCAATATATACTTCTACCAGCAACGCATAACTGTTTTTCTTCCCTCATACACCTAAAAGCAGTGAATGATATCAGTCTTTAAAATAATCACTAACATAAGAGTTTAAAAAAAAAGTAGTAGGGGTGGGATGGGGAGGGTGGGAGGGAGGGAGACACAAGAGGGAAGAGATATGGGAACATATGTATATGTATAACTGATGCACTTTGTTATAAAGCAGAAACTAACAACAACAAAATAAGAACAACAGATAACAAGTGTTGATGAGGATATAGAGAAAAGTAAACTCTCATGCACTGTTGGTGGGAATGTAGATTGGTATGGCCATTGTGGAGGACAGTATGGAGGTTCTTCAAAAATTTTAAAGTAGCACTACCATATGATCTAGCATTTATGTAAAGAAAAAAACACTAACTCAAAAAGGTATATGCACACTTATGTTCATTGCCGCATTATTTATAGTGGCAAAGACATGAAACCGAGCAACCCTAGTGCCCATGAATGGATGAATGGATAAAGAAGATGGTACTCACAAACACACATACACACACACACACACACACACACACACACACAAATGGAATATTACTCAGGCATAAAAATAATAAAATCACCTTTTATGACAGCTAGAGAGTGTTATGCTAAGTGAAGTAAGTCAGACAGAAAAAGACAAATACCATATGTTATTACTTATATGTGGAATCTGAAAAAATAAAATAAAACAAATGAACAAGCATAACAAAACAGACATATACAGAGAACAAGTGGTTGCCAGAGATACGAGGCAACCACTTCATGTCTCTGAAGGATAAAGGAACTAGGTTAGAGAGATTAAGAGGTACAAATGTTCATTTATAATGTAAATAAGTCATGGGAATGTAATGAATAGCATAGGAAATATAGTCATTAGTATTGTAATAACTTTGTATGATAATGGATGGGAACTAGACTTATAATGGTGACCTTTTTTTAATGCATAAGCATTTGAAATCACTGTGTTGTACACCTGGAATTAATACAATATATTGTCAATTTTACTTCAATAAAAAATAGCATTAAAAGATAAAAAAAAGTGGTAGATTTTACTGTTTTAATTTTCATTTCTCTAAATACCAGTGATTTTGACCTGTTTTCTAATATGATTTTTTGACTATTTTAAAATTTTTGTGTGTGAACTACCAATTTGTAAACTATTTTTTTATTGGAATCTATATTTTTAATAAATTTTCAAAAATTTTCTTTATGTTTGTGAATTTACCTCCTGGCTTATTATGTCTATATTTCACTTTGTTTAGCATATGAATAATTTAATTTATATAATTTTATATGACTATTTTACCTAGATGTTCCCTAATATTTAGTTTTCACAACTCAAGAATATACAATTTTTCTTAATTTTCTATTTACCTGTTAATTTTTCCAACACTTCTTATGAAAAAAATTGTATACCTTAAATTTAAAAGTAATAATACTATGATCCCTCTTATACAAAAGGTCTACATTTAATAACTATTAATATTTTACTATATTTTCTTTATCCATCTTTATTGTACTTGCTGAACCATTTAAAAGTGTTACATAAATCTTGACACTTTACTCCAAAATACTTTACATACATCTCCTAAAAATACAAAAAATTTCAGTGGTTCATTCAATCAGTTGCTCCATTTAGAACATCAATAATTTTTCCCTAATACCATCTACATCAATCTATATTAAATTTCTCCTTTTATTCTCAAAATTCATAGTTTTTTTTCCTGAATCAGAATTCAGCTATTAGTGATGTGAAATTTGATCACTTTATTTCAAAGAAAATGGTAATCAGATCTTTCTAAGGAAAGGCCCATTTATTTTTCCCCTTTGCAATTCTCAGACAATCTATGGAGTGGCTTTGGCACTGTTCAAACTTTTAGTTTCTGAAACAATTTAATCATTGGTTTTAGCATCCATTTCTCTCTCTGTCTCTCTTTCATACTCCCTCTTACATACACACAGACACACATACGCACACACAAAGGACTCATGGGTCTTTATTTATTTCTTTATAATCAATTACAAAAATGATAACAACTTATTAATGTTGTTGTTATTTAAATGTTCCAGATTTAGCCCATAGGAGGCCCTTTAGGCTTGACCTCTTTGTCTTTTGGCATGCCTTCATTGCTAGTTTTTGAATTTTTCCTTGCTTTCTGACATAAGATGACCCAATGTTACATAATACTTTTCATTTCCTGGTCTATGAAGTAGCCATTTCTTCAAGGAGCCCTGATTATTTTTAGTGAGGAATGGTTCTTAGAAACTAATATATCCATCCTTCTGATTCATTCATACTGTCCTACTTCTGTTGTTGTTGTTGTTGTTTTTTCCTTCACCACCAGTTCTCTAAGGGATATTTCCTATTACCAGTTGCTTCACTTTTTTACTGAGATGGAGCTTTTCCAACACAGCCACCACTGGTCCATGCACTTTTCAAGCCTGTTTCTTTCAAAATTTCCAGGGTCTAGGAGCCTGACTCAATGGTATTGGAATTACTTTCACTATTTCCCACCTTGACTAATACCTTTCTTCCCTTTTCCACACCATCCCAATCTGCCATTCTGGTTCTGTGTGGGCACTAGAGTTAACATGGCTGGTCTCAGAAGGTCCATTTACCTGAAAAATAATTTGTTTAGAAATCATTGTCTCCAAAGTATCTGTAGCTGTGGGTTATGGGTGATATTGTTTGCTCTCCTTCTGAATCCACATGTTTTGTTTTGTTCTTTGTTTTCTTGTTTGGATAATGTTAGAGATATTCCACTTTATATAATAAATAATTTATCTAACATTATATATGTATATGTGTGTGTATATATTTTTCTTGTATATATAGATGGTTACAAATATCCATCTGTTTCTATACTTTATCCATTTGCACTAATCTAGTAGCCTGTTCTGCCAATTCTTATAATAGATTGTTGCATACTTTAATAATATGTTCTACTTGAGTCCTCTCTCCCTTGTCTTCTTTTCTTCAAAACAAACTTGGCAGTTCTCAAATGACTATTTTTAACCATGTAAACTCTTAAAATTATTTTACCCAGTTTTATAAAGGAATTCTTATTGGAAATGCATTTAATGTATAGAGCTATTTGTGAAAGCTGAAGTATTCTGGTATTTCTTCCACTCTAAAATATTGTACATCACTTCCTGATTAAATTTTATGTCCTTCAGTAAAATTTCATGGTGTGACTCATGCAAGTAACTTACTTTTCTTTTTGAGTTTACTTCTACATGCTTAGTGTTGTTTGATTATAAAAAATAGGACATGTTCCTGATTACATTTATAAACAAGCAAGGTGTTTTAATAAAAAGCTATTCATTGTTATGTTTTTTCCTTGTATTTAATTAAAATTATCTCCCATTAAAAGATGATTATTTGTTGTTAAAATATCTTGGATTTTCTTACTGTGCAATAATAAGTGATTTTTTTACAACTCTTATTTTCATAATGTTTATTTAATTTTCCTACTGTCTAATTTTAAATAATAATGGTAAGAGAACATTCACATTCTGTTCCTAAAATCTGTTAATAGTTTCAATATTTAATGTAGGTAACTTTCCTTGTTATATTGACTGCACACATTTAATTGATAACTTCTATTCCCATTTTACTTAGATTTTTAAATTATTAGTGATTTACTAAAACGTATGAAATAGATCTTTAAAGTATATTTTTATAATTGCATTGATATTTTTCTCTCATAATTTTATGAGTATACTAATATATATATATATATATATATATATTTTTT
>NW_020173231.1:5113281-5151292 GCF_003031525.2 Neophocaena asiaeorientalis asiaeorientalis | reverse complement strand
CCACTGCGCCACCAGGGAAACCCAATATATTTTGATTTATTTCATAAAGACAAACTTAATTCATTCCTTGAATAAACTATATTTGGTGTTGGGCATTATTCTTGGAATTTACTGCTTTTCTTTTTGCTAATATTTTATTTAGGTTTTTTTCAACTATAGTTATAAATTAAATTGTTAAATTAAATTTGTTTTTTGGTATTTTAGTATTGTTATGCTTGGTTCTTACTTCAGTTTAGTAGCTACTTATAATTTTCTATGATCTTTGTAATAGAAATAGAATAGAAATTATTCTACTGAAGATTAGCTACAATTCAGTGGTAAAGTCACCCCCACTGGGACATTTTACAATATGGATTTCTAATGTATTTTCTGATGTTACTGATCTTCTCAGGTTTTCTACCTTTTATTGAGTCCAAATTTGATATTTATACTTCTCTAGATTAATCATTAATTTCCTCTAAAATTTTACATTCATTGACATAATGTTGTATGTTACATGTAATATTCTTTATTATTTCCTTATTATTTTATTTTTATTTTTTTGATTTATTTTATTGTTTTTTTCTTTGTTATTTGTTTTTGTTTTTAACCAAGTTGACCAGTGGTTTATCTAGTTTATTTGACTATTTTGGTTTTATTTATTCTTTTTGTTATTTTCTTAATGTACTTTTAAATTATTTTATTTTTTTGTTTCAGCATTTGGATACATGATGTCTACTGCTCCATTCATTAATTTTGATTTCATAGCTTTTTAAATTAAAAAAAAATAGTTTATCTGCATTTTTTTAAATAAAATTATTTAAGGGTCTTAATTTTCCTCCAAATGAAGTTTCAACTCTATTACATATTTAATTTTCTTGAAATGTCAAACCTAAAATAAGTTAAACTCGTCCACTCTAGTTGTGGTTTTAATAAGTTATCATTGTATTTTTAGGTGTTTAAAAATATACAGAGTATAGCACTGTGATTCAACATTCTCTTCGTAACTGTCTAACATGTTGTCCATATGGGTAAATAAAAAAGATTTCAGGATGAGGAAACAATAGAAAACTCAAATTAAGAGACACTACAAAATAATTGTCTATTATCTTTCGAAATGTCAAGGTCAAAGTTCCCAGAGAAAGTCTGAGGAAGTGTTCCAGATGGAAGGAGACCAAAAAGAGATGACAACTGAATGCACTGAAAGACCCTGGATTAGATCCTGGACAATGATAACCAACAGGTATAAAGGGCATTATTAGGACAATTGAAGACATTTGAATATAAATATATTGAGAGAGAGAGAGTGATAAAGCAAATTGGGCAAAATGTGAACAACAGCTGAATCTGGGTAGAGAATATAAGAATTCCTTTACTACTCCTGCATCTTTGGTATAAATTTTGAATTACATCAAAATTAAAAGTTACAGGAAGAGGTTTTAGGATTTGAAAAGAAACCAACCATCTACATTGTTTGAAGAAATTACTTATGGAATACATATAACAAATAGCAAACAATTCAAAACAAGGAGATTCAAAGTAAATTTGTATTAAATATAAATAAGATTATGATAACATACCTGGTTCTATAAATTGATCCCACACAACTGAAAGATGTATTAATAGATGCACTCATATGCATGAATACAAAGGTTTCATACTTTTCTAAGTTGTTGTGCAGTTTGTTATAGTCAAAGGTTTATTTAATATTTATGACATGCTGAGATAAGGTAACTTTTCAAACAAATTATTTCACATCAGTAATCTTAAGTACATAGCTAATGCTTTATATATAGCTATGGTTATATATATAATACATAAAATGAAACAGAGTTTATAAATAAGTTATGGCACTCACTATACAAATATAGCTTTTGTACTGAGGGGGAAAATATTTTTCCTGGAAAATTTTTGTAGATAAAAGTCAATTATTGATGATAACATGCAGAATTTATTGATGATAATGCTAAGAATTCTTGACATGACAAGTGCAAGTTCTGAGAAATAAAAAGAATTGACCAATAACAGCACTGTTTTAATGCACACATTTAATATTTTTTATGTTATATTTATTTACATTTCAAAAACAACTTACATTTTATCTATTTCCACAAAACATTATTTGGACTTTGTAAATATTTATGTAGTGAATAAATGCAGAAGGAAGAAAAGAATCCCCAGATATACCATCAAATTTAACTGTAAAATTCAATTTAGTACTTTTTCATTTAACATACATATATTCACACTCACACCTAATTTTTTCTTTAATTAAGTATTGGTGTTAAATGATAAAAGCTTTTATTTAAAATTGATAGAGAAAAAACAACATAATGTTTGACATTTTAAATGTATTTAAGACAAGCTTAAACATTTTATTTACTAGTTATTTATGCTTCTCCCTATAGGTATTCTCTTTGTTTACTTTGTCCTCTTTTCTTTTTCTACTGTGATATTTATCTTTTTCTCAACAATATTTAAGAATTCTTAATCAGGACTTCCCTGGTGGCACAGTGGTTGAGAATCCGCCTGCCAATGCAGGGGACACTGGTTCGTGCCCTGGTCCGGGAAGATCCCACATGCCACGGAGTGGCTGGGTCCGTGAGCTATGGCCGCTGAGCCTGCGTGTCCGGAGCCTGTTGCTCCGCAACGGGAGAGGCCACAACAGTGAGAGGCCCGCGTACCGAAAAAAAAAAAAAAAAAAAAAGAATTCTTAATCATTAGAGTCTATTGGGAAAATGTATAGAAATCTGTCTGTAACTGTAAAAATTAGAATATTTATAATTTCACCTAACAAGAGATACAGAGTATCACATAGTCAGAGATTGTTCATCACATCATATTTCTTTATTCCTTCCTTATTGTGATATTTTTGTCCTTTGTCAGCACTAGAAGGCTTCCAGAACAAACTGTAACAAAAAAGTCTCTTGTTCAGTAGAAAAGAATAAGAAAGACAGACAGCTATAGAGACAGAGAAGAAACAGAGATAGGACACTCCTCAAATATTTAAGTTTTTCCTTCCATCTGATTTGATCATTTTAGGTCATATGCCAACCTCAGGATATACCATGTATGGTTCTTCCACCTATTTAGGAAAGTAAACTACAAGTTGAAAGAATAATCATTTTTGGCAGAAGAATATGAAGCAGTTTTATGTACTTAAAATCATTTGCCTTGTAGCTACATGTAAGAAAATGATAACTCTAACAAGTATTAAAAAATTTCAATGGAATTATGTGTGTGGCCAGAACTTTTTTTTTTTTTTTGATACAATAAAACAGAACAAGGTGAAGGAGCAAGGAGTTAGATCAATTCTAATTGCTGAAGGAAATTTTGATAGCATTGTAAGAAAATAAAGTATTATGAGAAGTATAAATAGAGGATATTTCTGATCCATGAGCTGAAGAATTACATGATCTTCATGTTAGACATAGAAGATCTTTTTGTCCCATTATCTCTTTCATTTAAATAAGCCAAATTCTAAAAAGAGAACATCTGCCTCTTTTAAACTGACAAAATTATATCCCTGAGATAATTGCTGAAGATTAAATTACTATTAAAAGCTAAATTCCTACCTATGTGAAAATATTTTCTAATTGTGGAAACAAGTGAAAAATTAGACAAATCATAACCTATGTGACTCAACACAGTAAAGATGTCAGTTCTTCCCAAATTGATCTATAGATTTAATGCAACTCATCAAAATATCAGCAAAGTTTTATGAAGACATAGACAACTTTATTCTAAAATTTATATGGAATTTTATAGACCCTAGAATAGCTAACACAGTCTTGAAAGAGGAGAATAAAATGGGAGTAATTATTCTAAGAATTTAATCCTGCTACGCAGCTAAAGTAATCAAGACAATGCAGTATTAGCACAGAGACCTATATATAGATAAATGGAGAACAATAGAGAACCCCAAAATAGACCCATACAGATATGTTCTACTGATTTTTGACAAAGTTACAAAAGCAATTCAATTGAGAAAGAACAGTCTTTTCAAAAAATGATGATGGAGAAATTAGACATCTATTAGCAAAACAAAACAAAACAAATCTAACCTCGGATATCATACAAAAATTAAGTCCAAAGAGATCACAGCCTTAAATCTAAAGCTATTGCATTTTAGAGAAATTACATAGGAGAAAATCTTCAGAATCTAGAGTTGAGCAAAGGGTTCTTAAACTTGTCATCAAATGCATGATCCATAAAAGGGAAAGTTGATAAATTGAACTTTATCAAAATTAAACTATTTTGCTCTACAAAAGATGCTGGTAAGAATATTAGAAATAAAGACTAGGAAAGTATATTTGAAAACCACATTTCCAACAAAGGATTGGTATCTAGAACACATATTTTTAAACACCCAAAATTCAACTCTAGAAAAACAAATCAATACGATTAGAAAATGGGTCACAGACATAAACTGAAATTTTGCTGAATAGAATATACATATGACAAATAAATACATGAAAAGATGTGCTGTATCATTAGCTACTATGGAAATATAAATTAAAGGAAAATGAGATATCACTACACACCTATTAGAATGGCCAAAAGATAAAACAGTGACAACACCAAATGCTAGTGATGTAGAGAAATTCAATCATTTATTCATGTTGGTGTGAATGTGATATGGTATATCCACTCTGAAAAAGAGTTTGTCAATTTCTTATAAAGTTAAACCTGCAATTACCACACCATTCAGAAACTGCATTCTTGAACACTTATCCCAGAATAACAAAAAATTAGGTTTATTTTAAAATCCATACACAAATGTTCACAGCACACTTATTTCAAATAGCCCCATTGTGGAACAATACAAAGTTCATTTGATGGGTGATTGGTTATAAAATGTATATGGTACATCCATTCCATAGAATATTACTCAACAATTAAAAGTAATGAACTATTGATATACAAAATAATACAAAATGATTGGCTTAAAAACACCATGACTTTTATTATGTTAGGAACAGGATATTTTTGTATTCCTATATATTTGTTGAGTTTTGTTCCATAATTCACTTAGAACATGTTTGAGCAGTTAATTTACTTACAGCATGTTTGATCCTTTTGAGACTTGCTTTTAAACTTTGTTAGATATGATCAGAGCAGACTTTAGTTCTTGGGCTGATTTTATCACACTACTGAGCCAGTACCCTTTTGACAGTTCTACTCAGTGGCCCATGAATTATGACATTTTCAACTCTGGCTAGTAGTAACATAAATTATTCTCAACCCTATGCAAGCTCCAGGATTTTATCTTTGCTCTACTTCAGTAGATTTTCCATGGCATTGGGTAGTTTCCTTAGACACATTCATTGATCAGTACCCAGTTACAGACTTGAAGTGGACTCTCTACAAGTCTCTGGGACTCTTTCTCCGTGGAGCTTTTTCCTGTCTAGTACTGTCCCCTATAAATTATAGCTGCTTGCCTTCCCTAGACTTCCATATACAAATCCTCAGCACAGGGAAACTCTCAGGCTCTAACTCAATTCTTTTTCCCTGGTCCACTGCCAGAAACATCTCTCCAATTAGCAAGTTGAGGCAATTTTAGTGATCACCTCATTTCTTCCCCATGTCTAAATTGTCACTGTTCTACAGTGTCTTAATAGCCAAAAAATTTGTGTATTTTATATGAAGTATTGTTTTTTTTTCAGGCAGGAAGTAAATTGCGTCCTTGTTACACCAGTTTTCCTGGGAGCAGAGGTCACTTGAAAGAGTCATGTTGCAGTGCTGTAATGAAGATCTGGGAGAAGAAAAACCAACCAGCAAAAATGTTCAGAGGTAGATATGGAATATATATGTTTGAGGAAGTGAAAATTAGTGTGACTGGAGAATGTTAAGCAATGGTTGAGAAGAGAATGAGTTGAAATTAAACAGACAATGTTTCAAAAATATAGTAAGTAATGTGGGCCAGTGTACAATTAAAATTAAGTTGTAGCTTTCCTATGAGTAAACTCTAAAGCACTTATGACTGTCCCAGAGAGATTAGATTAAGTCGTTTATGAATTTTCTGGTTTGTTATTTTAAAAAATATACTATACCTATCTTCTACTGGTAGTCTATTTGACAATGTGCCAAATGTAATTATAAATATACCATCAATAATTTTAATAGAAATTATGGAGATATAATTTATCAGAATTTCTGTTATCATAGAGCACAAAATTATACTACGTACTAGCAGTACTATGAAAAATGTATCATTGTATACTTCTCATATATGCAAAGAACTTGACAGAGAATTTTTCAGAATTTGATGACAATCTGAACAAGTTTCATGACAATATCAGTTGTTATGGGCTGAATTTTCTGCCCCCCCCAAATCCATAGATCAAAGCTTAACCGTCAATGTGACTGTATTTGAAGATAAGACCTTTAAGGAGGTAATTGAGATTAAATGAGTTCATAAGGGTGGACTGGTAATCCAACTGGACTTTCCTTAAAAAAAAAGGAAGAGACACCAGAAGTGTGTGCGCACAAAGAAAATGCCATGTGAAGACCCAGTGAGAAGGCAACCAACTGCAAAGCAGGGAGAGCCCTCAGGAGAAACCAACAACTTGATCTTGGACTTATAGATTTCAGAACTGTTGTGTGGTTTAAACTACCCTATCTGTAGTATTTTGTTATGGCAGATCTAGCATACTAATACACCAATAGTGAGTTGTGAAGCTCAAAAACTTTTGCAAAATCTTTTTAAAAAGACAAATATGATCAATCTTGATAGTGGACTCAATAAGCTTTCTATTATCACTAGAGAAAATAAGATAAAATCTTTGTAATATGAATATGAAGCCAAAAATGTAGAAAAAAGGTATTGTGAAGGTATATGATACTGTTATTTAATTTAAAATGCTATTTTTCTGGATTTTGTAATGCTTATTTTGTTTGCACTGCTTATTAAAATATGCACATTTTGCTTTTTGTCCTTATTCCAAAAAATACTCTCATAGTTAAGTATCATTTATAATTTTGAATTGTTTTTCTTACAGTAGCCTCACCAAATTGTGTAAGCTTCAGATTTCACATAACCTGAATCTACCTCTGGCTTTGAAACCAGAGTGACCTGAATCTGAATATTCAGCATTCACTGTCATTGGTTTTTGTTCTGAATTAGCCTAGTCTGAGAGAGAAATTAGCCCTATCATCTCACAAATGCTTTTTCTCATATTACATCTTCTCTGATCAAGAGTCCACCTAGTACATACAGTATTAGTTAGAACTATTTAGGTCAATTCTCATTTTACAGAATTATAAGAAATAAAACATAGTTGCCTGTGTCTGTGCATATTGTTTGTTTTCTCATTTAAACAGAAGCCAATTCAGATTCTTCTCTCTTATTTATGTGAAGACATTTTAATTCATCATTTAGTTTTCTAGGATTTAATGGCAAATCTATAGTAACTTTATTCAATTGCTGTTGCAAACTCTTTACTATATTATTTTCCTCACTTTCACTGTCTTTCCTTTACTTCTGTCTAAGAACATTTTTAGGTCTAAAGTTTTTTCTAAACTCAGTATTCCTTGTATTTCAATCTTTTTGACACTTCTGCCCATTACAATTTTTTTCTTCTTTTTTCCCTTCGTGGGTTCACTTTCAGTTGGTGTCTTCTCTCATGTTCTAGAATATATTTTTTTAAAAGTTTTAGATGAATTGGAAAGTATCAAACATGTAAAAGAAAGTAGCATAAAAATGATTTGAAAACTAGAGAAAGTAATGGAAGGAGACATTTTAAAATTAAATGCAAACAGTGGTTCATAGAGTACAAAAAAGCAGGTGGGAAGAAGACATTCTCCAACAACCAAGACCAGAAGGGATACTGAAAGGTCAATGCATGGAGTGTACCACCAGGTTAGCAAATATCCCTCTCTCCCCCCATGAGAGAAGTAAATAGAAAATTCACAGGAGACTTGACCACTAAAGGAACACTAAATAAAATTCCTACTGGGAAGCCAAAAAACCAAGGTTTCCACCAAAAGATAATTTTAAGTTGAAAAATCACATGAAGGCACCTGAGGCTATATCCTTTAAAATTTCTGAAGAAATAAACGTGCACATATGGTCCAAGATATTGCTAAGGAGTCAGGTTTTCTACCACGAGAGATATGAATTTAATTTTTTTAATGTTCTTTACTAACTGTGTAACCTGTTAAAAGTTAATTAACCTCTCTGGGCCTCAGTTTCCCATTAATCAGTAACTAGATATCTCTCACTAGTTCATCAGATAAATTAAATACATGAAGATTGCTAAGAACAGTGGACACAGTAACTACTTAACAAATTGTAGTTTGCTTCTGCAGAGGCTGGATCAAGTTAAGAGTCTGTTTTCATGGTTGATAAACAGAAGAAAGCGTGATCTGAACACAGGTTTTAATTTTTATTTGGAAGGTATTCACAATTATAGATAGACCATCTCTACTGGAAAGCAACTTTCTTTGTTTCTTACATAACTCAGGATTTCCATGACCAAAAATGAATTAGAGAAATGAACAAGTTCTGGGTAAAATCCAAGCACCTACTCATTTGGGTACTTCAGAATAAGAGTAGGATTGACCCGAGCTATCATTTTTTTCCCCTAGGATAAATTATATTCAATCAATCCCAATGGGCGACAGGAATAACCCTGATGAATGAAAGGTACCAACTGCTTAGTCAGGACCCTTAGTTTTTATCAAACACTCACAGCTCATCCTCCATCAAACCCTTTACCAGAACTTATACTAACAACTAGCAACGTTCCAGTATATCAGATTTATTTTCTCTCCTCTCTTCTGTATACTTGCTGTGTAATGGCAAGAGACAGAACAGGAGTTCCTGGCTTAGAAAATCTTAAATGCGACATGACGTCTCTGAATAAATGGGAGTCATCTCTGATCCATGGACTTTAGAGGTATTCACATTGACATTCAACATCATCCAGAAAGCAGTGTTCTATCCAGGTCAGACCGTCTGCAGAAAAGTCGTCTGCAAAACCAGCCTTAGCTAGCAGATGTGTCAAGTTATTGACTTTTTATTCACTAAACACTTACTGAATATTTCTTTAGCAGCATCATGCTAGGCCATGAAGGATATAAAATACATACATGGTAAACCACTCAAAGAACTTATGGTATTTTTGTATAGATAAGGACAACAAGAATTGAACAAATGGAAATTACTTGAAGCCTATATTGAGAAGAATTGTGAGTGAAATGACCAAAAACAATGGAGAAATCACATATAGGAAATTTAGTATTCAAATCCAATCTTATAGATCAGTGATCCTTAAACTTAAGTGTGCATCAGAATCACCTGGAAGGGTTGGTAGGTTTCTGATTCTGATGATTCCAACATGTCTGCCATATCTGAGTATGGTTTTGATGTTTCCTTTGTCTCTTCAAACTTTTTTGCCATTTAGTATACCTTGTGATTTGTTTCTTTATAGCACATGCACTAAGTAAAAGAAACTTCTCTAAAAAAGCCTTCAGTAACAAGGTGGAAAGCTGTGCGGGGAGGGGAAGTGTTCTGTAGTCCTATGATTAGGTCTCACTACTTTAGTGTGCCTATGTCTCTGGATTGTGACCTTCATATGGGCTTCTCAGTTCCCCACCAACATCATCACCCTTAGGCAGGACAGGATGGCTAGAGTGAGCTGGATTTGGGTATTTCCTTTCCCCCAGGTAGGTTAATCTCTGATAAAAACCCCAGCAGGTTAGTCTCTGGTTGAATACTTTCTCTTGTGAGCAGACCTTGTTAAGAAAAATATACTCTGGTGTTTTTCAAAATGGTAACTTTTCCACCCTCTCTGCCAGAAGTATGAGGGAATTTCTCTCTGATATTCACTATAAGAACCTGATTGAGCTCCTGGAGATAAAACGCAGAAAGGTGTGTGGACTGGATCTACCTGGAGCTTCTGACTCTCAAACCTATCCACACTGAGTCTCCAGCAATTTATCAAGTACGCTTTAGGTTTTCCTACACTGGCACTGGCTCCTGTAGAGGTTTCTGCTGCTGCGTTTCTGCTCTGGTAAGTTTTGATTCCATGTATCCGCCTGTCTGCTTCATTTTGGGGTTAGTGGCTTGCCCTGTGAACCCACTTCTCTCAAGGATGTAAGAAGAGTTGCTAATTTTTCAGTATGTTCAGCTTTTTACTTGTTACAATGGAGTGGTGACTTCTAAGCTTCTCACTTGCCAGTTGGAAAATAGAAAGTCCCAAGTCAGCTTTTTAAGTTGCAAATATTATCATGCCATTTCCCCCACCTAGCAACTTTCAATGGTTTTCCATTTCTTGACAATAAAATCCAAACTCTTTAGCACGACATGTTATATCCTTGTCTGCTTGTCCTGCTTTTGTACATCTCTGTCTAACTTCTTAAAAACCAGCCGCATACAAATATTTCCAATTACCTAAACTCACCCTGAATTTCTAGCCCTTTTTCTTTTCTTATTTCCTATTGGCTCAGTCCCAATGGGTCAACTTGGAAGAATGTGGAGTGAATATCAATCATTGTGAAATTCAGCCTTATGTAGAGACATATGCAAAGAAAAGTGAGAAAGACCCTGAGATTAAAATACCAGGTTAGATTAAAAAGAAGAGAAAAGCAGAAAAGATAATTGCAATCATTTAAAAAAATATTGTAAACATTGAATATTTGTTCTGGTGGGAGGTTAATGAATATTAACTCATTTATTTTTCAGATGTGGCAACTGATTTTTGGAGAGCTTACATAGATTTAACAAACACCTAAATCTAATTAGAAATAAAATCATGGGCAAAACAATTCTTTTGACTTTCCGTCTATCATGTATTCCTCTACATCACTGCCCCTCTACATGTACAGCTAGAGTAGCTTTCCATTTTTTGGATGATGTTGTAATGATTAAAACAAAAAACTAATGGAAATAAAAGAATGCAATCCTGTCCATACCACTGAAGGTAATAACAATTATTTCCCATACAGTAGATTTCTCACAATTCTTATGGCTCTAACCCCAACTTATCCTTCAAGGCCTGCCTCAAAGTTTCTCCATGAAATTTTTTCTAATCAATGCAAAAGTATGCATTTTTTCATTCCAAAATTCTATACTTCTACTGTTATGGGAGTTAAGGTTTTCTGCCATATATTATCTCTTGATTATTGTCTAATTGCTGTAATGTACAAAATGGTATTTACCAAATAGTTATAATGACTACAGGTGCCACTTTAAAACAAAACACGCTGAATTTGGAAATGCATATGTCTATGAAATTGAATGATATTAATCCAAGGGAGCTATGGAGAATAGCTGTACTTGAGCTCATTCACTGGAATTGGGCATTGCCTTTAAGATTTCCTTATTAACCATTGGATATAACAGACTTTAGCTTAAATCCAAAATAGGAAAATGGGAAATTAAATATAAATTTGGATTTCAGTCTTTATATAATCCATTTGAGAAACCATCCAAATAAAATATTATCTGTGAATAATAATAATACAAAACCTTACTATGTTTACCTTTTATGGAATTTAAGTGTATAAAACCCCAATGATGAAAGTAAAATGGGATTCAACATATACTACTCTATTTGTGTAATACATATATTAAAGAAATAACATAAATATTCAGAGTTTAAAAAGTAGGTTATTAACATTTGAAGTGGTCAGAGGTGAAACATATTTGGCTCTAGAGAGATGGTGATATTTTAATAGGATTTTGTCAATCATTCTCAACTTTAAGCCAGGTAATAATGGATTTAAGTTGTATTCAGAGAAAATGTTCAGAATAACTAATTTTTCTTTCCAAGGATGATGAAATCTAGAACACACAAGTAAACAGTCTGCTGGAGTCATAAAAAAAGTTAAGGATGAATTGTTTAGTATTTGAGACTATGGAGGTTTTTACTTATTTGGAGGATGTTAGACCAGACTTAACACACTCCCTCCTTACTCTATGATTCTCCAAAAAATTTTGTACATTAATTAATTAAAATTGTAGAAATAATGTCTCTTTATATGTTAAAATGGAAGAAACTACTGGGACTTCTTGATAAAGGAAAAATAAAGAGGAAAAAGTGTGTAGAGGATCTAGAAAATGAATAAGCAACTCTTACATTACAGAGAACAACTGCCAAGCATGAAGCAGTGAGTATAGAATTACACTTAAGTTCCAATTGCACTACTTAGAAGCCAAAAATACTTGTAAATATACTTATGCTCTTGGAGTTTTATTCCTTCAGATATAACATGGAAATAATGATAATAACAATTTATACTTTTTCATGGATCATAAAAAGGATCAATTAGATGTTTTTAAAAGCATTTCATATATCATAGAAAAATTTACATGTTAGCAAATTTTATTAGTATTAAGTTAAATGAAAATAAATTCCAATAAATCTTAAAGAACCATTTATATTTTGTTTATTGCTATATACTTAGTTTCTTTCACTCTGCCAGATACATAGTAGATGCTAGAAAAAAACATGTTCAATAAGTTGGAAATATTATCTGACTATATCTTGTAGTGAAACTTATGATGAGTAGTCTAAATTAGTGATGAAATCTAAAGAATATAGTTCATGAAAGCCCATTAGTGAGCCAAATTTCAATTAAAACAAAATGAGCATTTTTTGTAAAAAGCTTTTTTTCTGCTAGTATTTTATTTCTTTTTTAGACCTTAGCCATGGATTGACACTGTATTTGAAACAAAATACATAAATATATGCACAACATAAATAGAATAAATTTTTATTTCCCCCAATTTTTTTTAACATCTTTATTGGAATGTAATTGCTCTATAATGGTGCATTACCTTCTGCTGTGTAACAAAGTGAATCAGCTATACGAATACACATACCCCATATCCCCTCCCTCTTTTGTCACCTCCCACACTCCTGATCCCATCCCTCTAGGTAGTCACAAGGCACCAAGCTGATCTCCCTGTGCTGTGCAGCTGCTTCCCACCAGCCATCTATTCTACATTAGGTAGTGTATATATGTCCATGCCACTATCTCACCTCGTCCCAGCCCACCCTTCCCCCTCCCCATGACCTCAAGTCCACTCCCCACGTCTGTGTCTTTATTCCTGTCCTGCCCCTATATTCTTCAGAACCATTTTATTCTTCTATACATTCCATATATATGTGTTAGAATACGGTGTTTGTTTTTCTCTTTCTGACTTACTTCACTATGTATGACAGACAGTCCATCCACCTCACTACAAATAACTCAATTTCATTCCTTTTTATGGCTGAGTAATATTCCATTGTATATATGTGCCACATCTTCTTTATCCATTCAATTGTTGATGGACACTTAGTTTGCTTCCATGTCCTGGCTATTGTAAATGACTCTTTTTGAATTATGCTTTTCTCTGGGTATATGCCCACTAGTGGAATTGCTGGTCATATGGTAGTTCTATTTTTAGTTTTTTAAGGAACCTCCATACTATTCTCCGGGGTGGCTGTATCAATTTACATTCCCACCAACAGTGCAAGAGGGTTCCCTTTTCTCCATACCCTCTCCAGCATTTATTGTTTACAGATTATTTGATGACAGCCATTCTGACCCGTGTCTGGTGATACTTCATTGTAGCTTTGATTTGCATTTCTCTAATGATTAGTGATGTTGAGCATCCTTTCATGTGTTTGTTGGCAATCTGTATATCTTCTTTGGAGAAATGTCTGTTTAGGTCATCTGCCCATTGTTGGATGGGGTTGTTTGTTTTTTTGATATTGAGTAGCATGAGCTGCTTGTATATTTTGGAGATTAATCCTTTGTCAGTTTCTTCCTTTACAAATATTTCTCCCATTCTCAGCGTTGTATTTTCATCTTGTTTATGGTTTCCTTTGCTGTGCAAAAGCTTTTAAGTTTCATTAGGTCCCATTTCTTTATTTTTGTTTTTATTTCCCTTTCTCTAAGAGATAGGTCAAAAAGGATCTTGCTGTGATTTATGTCATAGAGTGTTCTGCCTATGTTTTCCTCTAAGAGTTTTATAGTGTTTGGCCTTACATTAATGTCTTTAATCAATTTTGAGTTTATTTTTGTGTATGGTGTTAGGGAGTGTTCTATTTTCGTTCTTTTACATGTAGCTGTCCAGTTTTCCCAGCACCACTTATTGAGAGTCTATCTTTTCTCCATTGTATATTCCTGCCTCCTTTATTGAAGACAAGGTGACCATATGTGCGTGGGTTTATTTATGGGCTTTCTATCTTGTTCCATTGACCTAAATTTCTGTTTCTGTGTCAGTACCATACTGTCTTGATTACTGTAGCTTTGTAGTATAGTCTGAAGTCAGGGAGCCTGATTCCTCCAGCTCCATTTTTCTTTCTCAAGATTGCTTTGGTTATTTGGGGTCTTTTGTGTTTCCATAGAATTTGTGAAATTTTTTGGCTCTAGTTTGGTGAAAAATGCCATTGGTAGTTTGATAGGGATTGCACTGAATCTGTAGATTGCTTTGGGTAGTATAATAATTTTCACAATGTTGATTCTTCCAATCCAAGAACATGGTATATCTCTCCATCTGTTTCTATCACCTTTAATTTCTTTCATCTGTGTCTTATAGTTCTCTGTATACAGGGCTTTTGTCTCCTTAAGTACGTTTATTCGTAGGTATTTTATTCTTTTTGCGGCAGTGGTAAATGGGAGTGTTTCCTTAATTTTTCTTTCAGACTTTTCATCATTAGTGTATAGGAATGCAAGAGATTTCTGTATCCTGTACTAATTTTTCATACTGTTACTTTACCAAATTCAGTGATTAGCTCTAGTAGTTTTCTGGTAGCATCTTTAGGATTCTCTATGTATAGTATCATGTCATCTGCAAACAGTGACAGTTTTATTTCTTCTTTTCTGATTTGGATTCCATTTATTTCTTTTTCTTCTTTGATTGCTGTGGCTAAAACTTGCAAAACTATGTTGAATAATAGTTGTGAGAGTGGGCAACCTTCTCTTGTTCCTGGCCTTAGTGGAAATGGTTTCAGTTTTTAACCATTGAGAATGATGTTGGCTGTGATTTTGTCATATATGGCCTTTATTATATTGAGGTAAGGTCCCTCTATGCCTAATTTCTGCAGGGTTTTTATCATAAATTAGTGGTGAATTTTGTTGAAAGCTTTTTCTGCATCTATTGAGATGATATATGGTTTTTCTCCTTAAATTTGTTAATATGATTTATCACATTGATTGATTTGTGTATGTTGAAGAATCCTTGTATTCCTGGGATAAACCATTCTTGATCAGGGTGTATGATCCTTTTAATGTGCTGTTGGATTCTGTTTGCTAGTATTTTGTTGAGGATTTTTGCATCTATGTTCATCAGTGATATTGGCCTGTAGCTTTGTTTTTCAGTGACATCTTTGGTCTTGATATCAGGGTGATGGTGGCCTCATTGAATTAATTTGGGAGTGTTCCTCCTTCTGCTATATTTTGGAAGAGTTTGAGAAGGATAGGTGTTAGCTCTTCTCTAAATGTTTGATAGAATTCAACTGTGAAGCCATCTGGTCCTCGGCTTTTGTTTGTTGGAAGATTTTTAATCAGAGTTTCAATTTCAGTGCTTGTGATTGGTCTGTTTATATTTTCTGTTTCTTCCTGGTTCAGTCTTGGAAGGTTGTGCTTTTCTAAGATTTTGTCCATTTCTTCCAGGCTGTCCATTTTATTGGCATATAGTTGCTTGTAGTAATCTCTCATGATCCTTTGTATTTCTTCAGTGTCAGTTGTTACTTCTTTTTCATTTCTACTTCTATTGATCTGAGTCTTCTCCCTTTTTTTCTTGGTGAGTCTGGCTAATGGGTTATCAATTTTGTTTACCTTCTCAAAGAACCAGCTTTTAGTTTTATTGATCTTTGCTATCATTTCCTTCATTTCTTTTTCATCTATTTGTCATCTGATCTTTATGAGTTCTTTCCTTCTGCTAACTTTGGGGGTTTTTTTTTGTTCTTCTTTCTCTAATTGCTTTAGGCATAAGGTTAGATTGTTTATTTGAGATGCTTCTTGTTTCTTGAGGTAGGATTGTATTGCTATAAACTTCCCTCTTAGAACTGCTTTTGCTGCATCCCATTGGTTTTGCGTGGTCGTGTTTTCATTGTCATTTGTTTGTAGGTATGTTTTGATTTCCTCTTTGATTTCTTCAGTTATCTCTTGGTTATTAAGCAGTGTATTGTTTAGCCTCCATGTGTTTGTATTTTTTACAGATCTTTTCCTGTAATTGATATCTAGTCTCATGGTATGGTGGTCGGAAAAGATACTTGATACAATTTCAATTTTCTTAAATTTACCAAGGCTTGATATGTGACCCAAGATATGATCAATCCTGGAGAGTGTTCCATGAGCACTTGAGAAAAATGTGTATTCTGTTGTTTGGGGATGGAATGTCCTATAAATATCAATTAAGTGCATCTTGTTTAATGTATCATTTAAAGCTTGTGTTTCCTTATTTATTTTCATTTTGGATAATTTGTCCATTGGTGAAAGTGGGGTGTTAAAGTCCCCTACTATGATTGTGTTACTGTTGATTTCCCCTTTTATGGCTGTTAGCACTTACCTTATTTATTGAGGTGCTCCTATGTTGGGTGCATATATATTTATAATTTTTATATCTTCTTCTTGGATTGATCCCTTGATCATTATGTGGTGCCCTTCATCTCTTATAATAGTGTTTATTTTAAAGTCTATATTGTGTGATATGAGAATTGCTACTCCAGCCTTCTTTTGATTTCCATTTGCATGGAATATCTTTTTCCATCCCCTCACTTTCAGTCTGTATGTGTCCCTAGGTCTGAAGTGGGTCTCTTGTAGACAGCATGTATACAGGTTTTATTTTTGCATCCATTCAACCAGTCAATGTCTTTTGGTTGGAGCATTTAATCCATTTACATTTAAGGTAATTTTCAATATGTATGTTCCTCTTACCATTTTCTTAATTGTTTTGGGTTTGAAAGCTGGTTTGGTGGTGCTGAATTCTCTTAACTTTTGCTTGTCTATAAAGATTTTAATTTCTCCCTCAAATCTCATTGAGATCCTTGCTGGGTAGAGTAACCTTGGTTGTAGGTTTTTCCCTTTTATCACTTTAAATATGTCCTGCCATTCCCTTCTGACTTGCAGAGTTTCTGCTGAAAGATCAGCCATGAACCTTATGGCAATTCCCTTGTATGTTATTTGTTGTTTTTCCCTTGTTGCTTTTAATATTTTTTCTTTGTACTTAATTTTTGATAGTTTGATTAATATGTGTCTTGGCGTGTTTCTCCTTGGATTTATCCTGTATGGGACTCTGTGTTTCCTGGACTTGATTGCCTCTTTCCTTTCCCATGTTAGGGAAGTTTTCAACTATAATCTCTTCAAATATTTTTTCAGTCCCTTTCTTTTTCTCTTCTTCTTCTGGGACCCCTATAATTCAAATGTTGGTGCATTTAATGTTGTCCCAGAGGGCTCTCAGATTGTTCTCAATTCTCTTCATTCTTTTTCTTCATTCTGCTCTGCAGTAGTTATTTCCACTGTTTTATCTTCCAGGTCACTTATCCGTTCTTCTGCCTCAGTTATTCTGCTATTGATTCCTTCTAGAGAATTTTAAATTTCATTTATTTTGCTGTTCATCATTGTTTGTTTGCTCTTTAGTTTGCTAGGTCCTTGTTAAACGTTTCTTATGTTTTCTCCATTCTTTTTCCAAGATTTTGAATCATCTTTATTATCATTACTCTGAATTATTTTTCAGGTAGACTGCCTATTTCCTCTTCATTTATTTGGTCTGCTGGGTTTTTACCTTGCTCCCTCATCTGCTGTGTGTTTCTCTGTCTTCTCATTTTGCTTAACTTACTGTGTTTGGGGTCTCCTTTTCACAGGCTGCAGGTCCATAGTTCCTGTTGTTTTTGGTGTCTGCCCCCAGTGGGTAAGGTTGGTTCATTGAGTTGTGTAGGCTTCCTGGTGGAGGGGACTGGTGTCTGTGCTCTGGTGGTTGAGGGTGGATCTTGTCTTTCTTTTGGGCAGGAATGTGTACAGTGGTGTGTTTTGGCATGTCTGTGAACTTGTCGTGATTTTAGGCAGCCTCTCTGCTAATGGGTGGAGGTGTGTTCCTGTCTTGCTAGTTGTTTGGCATGGGGTGTTCAGCACTGGAGCTTGCTGGTCATTGAATGGAGCTGGCATTGAGATGGAGATCACTGGGAGAGCTCTTGCTGATTGATATTATGTGGGGCCGGGAGGTCTCTGGTGTTCCAGTGTCCTGAATTCAGCTCTCCCACCTCAGAGGCTCAGGCTTGACAGCCAGCCAGAACACCAAGACCCTCTCAGCCATATGGCTGGAGAAGATGGCCTATGAGTTGGTTGTCAGCCACTGCCCTGTTATAGCTCTGTCTCAGCTGTCTCCAAAGGTCACCCAGATACATTGGGTTATTCCACCATTCCTCAGAATTTGCACATGCCAATCTGGGATTTGTAGATGTCCTCCTGATACTGTTCATTGAAATATCTTGTGTTTATGGTGGTGAGAGATATGCTAATAGTGTTGGTTCTCTTCAGTTCAGAGACTGGGACAGTCTGAGCCTCCATGCGGCCAAGTCAGGAGCAGCTGCCCAACAATCCCAAAGTGGTAACATGTCAGATTCCAAGGAGGCTTCTGCAGCACCCGAGCTGTAGGCCCAAGCAGGTGCTCTGCTCAGCTGCAGCACTCTGACCAGGAAACTCAGTGGGACCCTCAAATGAGGATTTCTGCCAGCCCTAGAGCCTGACTTGCTCACCCGTGCAAGGAGCTGAGGATAGCGTTTCCGGGTCCTGTCTCACCAGAGGAGCGGACACCTGGAAACCTATTTCCCCAAATAAGAGAACAATAAGGCATAAAATAATTAACCATGGTATTGCCACTTTTATTAACCTCTTAAATTTACTACTTTTATTTTAAGAGTTTGTTTTTACCTCATGTGTACACGTACATGTACTTTTATTCATCACTGTCACAGGGCAATCTCAGTTTAGGATTTCAGGGACAGTGCTAGACAATTTATTTTGTGATTGACCAAGGAGATACCAAAATTCACTACATAAACAAGACATCATCCTATTTTCTTAGTCCATGTAAACAATCCAAAAGACCCTTCCTTTCTCTGAATATCAATTTTCCTTAATTTTACTCCAAGGGCTTCTGGGACAGAAAGCAGTGCAGAAGTACATCTTTAGAGATGCTTCTCCTATGACAATGGTGTGAAAGGTAGCCAATTATGTAACACCAAAGATATTGGCAATAGCAATATATTATCTTGTTTTTGTTGACTCTGTCATTAGCACTTAGTCTACTGCCTTAGCGAGAAGCTATAAATAGAAAATATTACATCATTTATTTTATGCAGTTCTGAGAATCTCTTTTTAATATACATGTCTTAATTTTTGCTTAAACTAAGTTATTTTCCATTTGTTTTCAATAGTTCTTCATAAAAAAACTGCAAATATAATTGTCAAAGGGGATAAAATATGGATATTTATAGTGATATTTTAAATGCAAATGTATGAAAATTAATATCAAGAATAAATATATGTGAGGGCAGTGGCTTGCCGTGTTGCCATGGCTTTTGTTGGATGAAGAGAATAAAACACTTAAGAAAAAAAATGATGTAATGGTTAAGATTTCTGAAAGGTTCCTGTCTGAGTTAGAAATTCCATTCATTCCCAAAAAGTGATATGTTATTTATCTTCACAAACCTACACCTTCCCAAAGACCTAAGGTTCTAGATGTAGAGGTTGAGCCAACCCTATATGTGTCTCTTGACCATCATTGAAATTTTGAATGAGTGAGACCCATCCATATTTAGAATCGTTATTCCTGGTACTCAGACATGATAATTTTCTTTCCCAATGAGACAGTGTCTGGCCTTTTGACTCATCCCAGTATGGTGCCAAGTCAGACTGACGCAGGACTTTTAAATTCCAAATGGTTAGGCTTCTTAGATTTAAGGCAAATAATCTACTGTCAGATTTATAGAAAGGGAGATCTTTAACGCTATGTAACAAAGAAAGCACTCCCTGCAAAGTCCAAAAATGAAACCCTTAAGTCACCTTTGTCATTCTTGTTTGAATCACAATGAAAATCTTTGATTCTCATAAAAATGTAGAAAAATTGCATTTACTTGAAATCTCAGATCTCAGCTTCACAGACCTCTATGATGGAATGGTATTTGTTCCAAAAAATCAGTTTTAAATGGACCAGCTATATAAAATATCTAATACAATCTCAAGTCTTTTAAATTTATCAACTTAACTGTTATGTCTATTCAATGTACAGCTGGATATATATCCATATATATGTGTTTGTGTAAATATAAAAATCTAATAGCATATTATCAAAAAAGTTTTTGATTACACTTGAAAAATTATGTAGGATTCTCCTTGTAGAACCTATAGTACAAAAAGAGCAAGTCTGCTATCGAAAAGGGAGGAAGGCAAGAAAAAGAAACAAAAAAGAAATGGAAAATAAAGGATTCAGATCACTGTTATTTTCTCATATTTTCTGATGATAAGAATATTGAAAATATTCAGCTAAAACTTTGCCCATGTTATATCATCTTAGGTATGTATATTTTTCTTTTCTCAGTTTTAAGTCACCCAGAAAAATATCTCTTGAATATAAATCATAAAATACAGAAGAGGAACTACGTTAGTAGTTAAACTACTGCTACAATCTCTCTGATCAGGAAAATGTCTTTGTGTGTGTGAGGGGGAGGGTGAGTGCACTTACAGTCTGCTTAGCTTAATTCATGTTTGTTTTTTGGTCAAACAAGCAGTTGACATATTTAATCTTATTATTATTATTTATTTATTTTGTGAATACCTTGTTTCATTGTTTGTGTGTTTGATACCTTCCCCTAAACCAGAAAGAAGTAAGCTGAGTCCCCCTGGCTTACAGTAGGGTCATTTCCTTCTTTTCTCCAGGTCAGACTCTGCTTCAGTGCTGAGCCTCAGTATTTCATGCAGAAACTACCGATTTGTAGTGTGACCAAAGTCCATTTGGTAAAATGATCCTTTCTCTACTTAGTCTACCTTCGAATGATGAGAGTTTTTGAGAGCTAAGAGGGCAACTTTAATTCAGCCAATAGCAGAAAACCAGTAGGTTTTCTAGCACAATATTCAAGCACAGTTCACTTTACTGCAAATGAGCTAGATGCTTTCTTCTCCAACATGAATACTCTGATATCCAAGCTCAAATGAAGTCAGGGTGACAGGCTGAAGCTTTCTTCTGGTTACGAATGACTGTGGGAGTTGGTGTGAGGCCCTGTCCTAGGCTAGACACTTTTCCTGACTAGGTCCTTGTGCTGGTTTTCCTATATAAATGACCAGGAAATGTTAGCAGATATGTTTGTTAAGAGGATGGTGGATAGAATCCTTGAGAAAGGGAAAAAATTGGAAGGTCATAGTCCTTCTTCTTCTTTTTCTCTTATTTGCACATTTCCTAGCAGCCCTTCCTTCAACACCTGCCACAGGCTGCCCCTTGTGCACACATCCAGGCCAGTCCCTCTCATTTGAGAACCTTCTTAAAGTAGATTATAACCTCCACCATAGGAAATCTTTCCTTTGTGCCCTCATCGCCTTGCAACTCAGTGCCTGCTTATACATCATGCAATGCAGTGCTGGACCATTATGAAAAGAGAAAACACTATTTTCTCTATTCTCTACCCAGAGACCATCTCATTTTACTGCAGTTTCAAAGGAAACCTTGTAAATGCAGCTGGGGAAATAAATGAACAAAATATAACATGTAACCAGCCATTCTTTATTTATTGACTAAACATGTAATCAGTTCTTTGTTTTGCAAAGACCATCACTGTTTTTGATTCTCAAAATTGTTCTATTAAAGGAAAAAAGAGCAAACAATCCCTCTGGTTTCACCAGTTGTATAATTAAAAGACTGCCAATATATGAATAGAATAAATAGTTTTCTTCTCACAACTTTTAGCCTGCTTATTTAATCATAATATGGATTTGCACTGTTTTAAAGGGTAGGTTTCAAAGCTGAAAAAATCATTCTAAATTTAATCATTTTAGTAAATGGTTTAATTTCAAAATCATGAAAAACGTCATTGAAATATTATAGCAAGCAGCTTATAAAATTTAAAAATTTCAGAAAGTTATTGTTTTCAGTAGAGCCATAAAACAGAATGTATATTTTAGATATTATTTAATCTGTCTCTTACTGATTAGCAGCTAAGACTCCTGATCACTATTATGATACTCATTTCAGTATGGGATTTATAAAATAATAAGATAATAATAAAATTAGATGTAATATGATCCTATCTGGTCCACATATATTCCTGGTAGTGTGACTTTCACTGGCAGAAATAGTCCCTTTAAAGGCAAGAAAAGGAGGGGGGAAAATATATATGTGTGTGTGTGTGTGTGTGTGTGTGTGTGTGTGTAATTCATATTATACATATATACACATACATACATATATGTTAATGCTTAATTTATTAGTTTTCCTCTTCAATCTAATTTTAGGAAATATTTAAGGCCACTTGTAAGAAAATATACAATAGTAAAATAACAAAAGTTACAAGTGGAAAAAAGCAAATATAAACAATGGTAATATCAGAAATGAGGCTTAGGAATGTGTGTTAAAACTGACTAGTGCAACACTTCCCTCTATGCTCGTGTATCTTTTCTCCACCACTGACAAAATGTATACTTAAGCAAATATATATGGCCAGATTCACTCTTTTCCTTTTCTTTTAGCTTCCCACAGGAATGTCTTTTACCTGTAAACCTCTCAAAAACTTTAAATTTAGAGAACAATTTTAAAAGTTGCTGAAAATATAAGAGAAATAGAAATATATATATGTTTCTATTATTTAAATATTTCAAAGCCATGAAAACATACATTTTTATGAGTACATACACGTTATTTTTGTAAATTTTATAAATGCTGTCCTCTGCACTCCATACAGTGTCTAAGAGAATGTTTGGCTTATAATAGGCACTCAGCAAGTATTTGTTTGAAGAAATAAATTATGACTGATGGAAGAATGAACAACCGATGTAATATATGGTTAATTCTGGGGAGAAATGGAGTGAGGTAATAATCTGATGAAAGTGTACCCAGCTAACCTTTTCCTCCTGTATCCGTAGGTTTAGTTTCAATTAATACGCACACATATATATTGTATAATCTGAAACAATAATATTAGAGGACTTGTATAGTATGAGTTTTGGGGGTTTTTTTGCTTTTTTTGTTTTGTTTTGTTGCGGTACGCGGGTCTCTCACTGTTGTGGCCTCTTCCGTTGCGGAGCACAGGCTCTGGACGCGCAGGCTCAGCGGCCATGGCTCACAGGCCCAGCCGCTCCGCGGCATGTGGGATTTTCCCGGACCGGGGCACGAACCCGTGTGCCCTGCGTTGGCAGGCGGACTCTCAACCACTGTGCCACCAGGGAAGCCCCTAGTATTAGTATTTTTATATTTCAAATATTTATTGGAAATTTCTTAATAATTCACAATAAAAGAAATAAAATTAAACAAGCAAACAAATATTTAAAGAATAAAAAGAAATGAAAAGGGAAAACAGATTTCACCATTCTATAAAAACCTAGACCATTTCATAAATTGAAGAGGGCTGGCTTAAGAAGTAGTGAGTTTTGTTTTTTTAATTTTTAATTAATATCATTGAAATACTTGATCCTGACATTTAAGTACTTCAGTTAATGATTCACTCAACATATGAACAGTATAGTAAAGGCTAGAAGCATAGAATACAAGTAGAGATTTATATTTGTTTACAGATAAGCATAGATATAAAAAGCCAATAACTAAATCAATCGTTAGTGTAAAAGTTCATTCAGAACCCAAAAATCAAAAAATTTGGTTTAATAAATAGATTAATAAGTATAAAGTTATAAAATACCATGGCTAAAAAAAATTTTTAAAGAGGAAAAAGTAGATTGCCCACTGATTTCTAGCACCCTTTTGGATTTTAGATGTCTTCATTCTTTAAATCTAATGTCTTTGAAATTCTATAAAAACACCATTTCTCTATATTATGTCCAAAGGGGATGGGGAAATAGTTGTTTAGTTAATTACAAGATGAATTTACAGTTTACTTCTCTAAACACTGATTGGGCACCTATTGACCACCAGTTCATGTGCATGTGCCTGTACTGGAAAGACAATTAAATAAATCTTACTCATTAGTGTTTGGAGGAATATGAAATTATAAGAATGACAGGAATTTAGAAAAAAAATATTTCAATGCAATGTGGTAGAACCTATGAGAATGTATACAACAGGATGCTATAAAAGTGAAGAAATGTGTACTCTAGACAGGGAACATTGGATCCCAATACAGTAAGCCTTCCTTGTCTAGGTGTTAACAGGAGCTTGGGTTGAAAATAGTTGTGTGGTTTTATGTCAGATTTCTACCCAGTTCCTATTATCCAATCAGCCAAAACCTTAGGCAGAATTTTACTCTTCTTATTCTAGAATATATAACTTCACTGCTTATCGGTTTCTCTCCTCTGAAGAGAAAGTCTCTTTAAACATAAATTCCCCATATCTCATTTGTTGTCCTGAGACATTGACCAGTTCCTTCCCCTCTTAGAGGCCTTTTTACCACAGTGATTCATGAGTAAACTATTCCTTTTCTTTTACTCCCAACATTTCTATGTCCTTCATTCAAATTATGGACCATTCTCACTAATCTATAACATTTCCAATCACTCTTAGCAGGAAATCATTTTTTAACCCATTTCATCTTGTTTCCCACTAAGATATAGTCAGAAATCTCAGAAATTACATTTTTGAGACAGAAGTTATAATTTCATTGGTGCATAAAATGTGTTTTTTTTTCATAGATCTTTATTGGAGTATAATTGTTTCACAATACAGTGTTAGTTTCTGTTGTACAAAAAAGTGAATCAGCCATATGCATACATATATCTCCATATCCCCTCCCTCTTGAGCATCCCTCTCATCCTCCCTATTCCACCTCTCTAGGTCATCGCAAAGCACAGAGCTGATCTCCCTGTCTATGCTGCTGCTTCCCACCAGCCAACTATTTTATATTCGGTAGTGTATATATGGAGATGTTACTCTCACTTCATCCCAGCTTCCCCCTCCCCCTGTGTCCTCAAGTCCATTCTCTATGTCTACATCTTTATTCCTGCCTTTCCACTAGGTTCATCAGTACAATTTTTTTTTTAGATTATATATGTATTAGCATACTATATTTGTTTTTCTCTTTCTGACTTTCTTCACTCTGTATGACAGACTCTAGGCCCACCAACCTCACTACAAATAACTCAGTTTCATTTCCTTTTATGGCTGAGTAATATTCACTGTATATATGTGCCACATCTTCTTTATCCATTCATCTGGCGATGGACATTTATGTTGGTTCCATGTCCTGGCTATTGTAAATACTGCTGCAATGAACATTGTGGTACATGTCTCTTTTTGAATCATGGTTTTCTCAGGGTATATGCCCAGCAGTGGGACTGCTGGGTCATATGGTAGTTTTTTAAGGAACCTCCATACTGTTCTCCATAGTGGTTGTATCAATTTACATTCCCACCAACAGTACAGGAGGGTTCCCTTTTCACCACACCCTTTCCAGCACTTACTGTTTTTAGATTTTTTGATAATGGCCATTCTTATCAGTGTGAGGTGATACCTCATTGTAGTTTTCATTTGCAAAGGAGGCAAGAACATACAGTGGAGAAAAGACAGCCTCTTCAATAAGTGGTGCTGGGAAAACTGGACAGCTACATGTAAAAGAATGAAATTAGAAAAATCCCTAACACCATACACAAAAATAAATTCCAAATGGATTAAAGACCTAAATGTAAGACCAGACACTATAAAATTCTTAGAGGAAAACATAGGATAAACACTCATTGACATAAACCACAGCAAGATCTTTTCTGATCCACCTCCTAGAGTAATGGAAATAAAAACAAAAATAAACAAATGGGACCTAATTAAACTTAAAAGCTTTTGTACAGCAAAGGAAACCATAAACAAGATGAAAAGACAACCCTCAGAATGGGAGAAAATATTTGCACATGAAACAACAAACAAAAGATTAATCTCCAAAATATACAAACAGCTCATGGAGCTCAATATAAAAAAAGCCAACAATTCAGATCTGATATGCGTTTTAGAATAACTACAATGACAAAACAGCTTTAGGAATAATGGCTATCCACTTATTTGCATGGTAATAACTATACTACGTATTGCTCTTTTATTCTCCCTATGGCTTATGGCACTCTTAATTTTGGTCGGTGAAAATTTAACATTATCAATGCATGCTATCGTCATTATGAGATTATTAGTTGCTTTTGTGAAATTTCTGAATTATTGAAATAGGTTGATATATATACATAATACATAATTTTTAGAGCAGTTGTAGATTCACAGAAAAATACTTGAGAGGAAGATATAGAGATTTCCCATATATCTCCTGCCCCACAGATGCATAGCTTACCCCTCTCCAGAGAGGTGTATTTGTTACAATTGATGAACCTACATTGATATATCATAATCAGCCCAAGTCCATAGTTTACCTTAGGGTCCCATTGCTTTTCCATTTTGCAATAATATTAATTTTCAAGTGCATGCAAAGCAAAACCATGCAGACCCTAATGTACCTTACATAGAAATTTGTCTTCATCTCAATTTGCTCTCAATTTTTCTAAGTCTAGACACAAATGTTCAGAATGCACTTAGAGTTTAAAAATAATATTTATCACTTAGTTTATTTTAAGCACATAAAACAAGCATAAATATTATTGAAGGATTAGTAAACTCCTAATTATCATTTTTATAGGGTTTGGCCATAATGAATTTTCCATTACTCAATATTTTATTAAAAGATCTAATTAAAATGATTTACAGACTCTAATTAGGTTCCAGGAAGAGAACCATCATGCACTTCCTAACAACAACAAAGTAAAATGGAATGGGTAAAAAGCCAGAGCCCATGAGGAAAATATAAAGATCTGTTTTAATTGAGAAAGAGTGTATTACTCTGCTCAGGCTGACATAATGAAGTACAAAAGACTGGGTGGCTTCAACAACAGAAATTATTTTTCTCACAGTTCTGGAGGCTGGAAGTTTGAGATCAAGGTAACAGCAGAGTTGGTGTCTGGTGAGACCTCTCCTTGGATTGCAGATGGCTGCCTTCTTGCTGTGTCTTCATATGGCCTTCCCTCTGTGCTTATGTGGAGAGGAGAGAGATATCTCTGGTGTCTCTTCCTCTTCTTTTTGGGATATCAGTCCTATTCGGTTTAGATACCACCCTTATGACCTCATTTAACCCTAATTACCCACCTAAAGGCACTATCTTCAAATATAGTCACATTGGGGTTAGAGCTTCAACATATGAACTTTGGAGAGACATGGTTCAATCTGTTACAGGGAGGCTTTGATCTCTTGCAGTAGTCTTGAATATTTAAGTCTTACAAAGACTTGAATTACAATTTTAAGCACAGACTTAAAATATATTGCAGATAGCACTAGACAAAACTCATCTACACATTAACGTGCCATATCTACCATACTATTCCTAATGTATTCACTGATGCAACCGTCCATTAGCAAGAAACCAGTTCTTCATTGTCCTCTAAAGGGTTGCAAGCATGATCCCTATTTAAAGGAGCCATGATAAAATTTGGTAGATCAGAATGTGAATCTAATCGGAATATGACTGAACCTCTTTAAACAACCTATTTTTTATATATGTTAGCTTAAGATAATGTTGCACTATTGCGGACCCTACAAATTACAAATCCTACTCCAAATGTATGAACAACTGTAATGGATAAGTAACTCATTTATCCAGTATTCCTTTTATACAAGGAATCATATATCTTCCAGTCAACACAAGTTCTGTTCATTCACTGGGCTGAGGTTAGCTATTTCCTTCCCCATTCCTTGCATAACCTCCTTGGTATCAACATGACCAACATATGGAGCATCTCCCTTATACTCTTTTTCCACTATAAGTCACTTGTTCATGTAACAATACCAATTAATTCCAGTCCCTTCTTGACATTTGGGAAATGATGTCAGCTGGGCTTGTTTATGCACCTGTGTTTAGCTGGCAGATCAGCTAACGGCTATATAATCTAATGTGGCCTCATTTACAGGTCTACTGGTTGACAGGGGCCACAGGAGCAACTGGGTCACCACATGCCTCTCATTATCCAGCAGGCTAGCCCAGGCTTATTCACATGGCAGCACAGAGGTTTTAAAAAGAACAACAGGGCAAATCCTGAAATGCAAGCACTTTTTAAGTCTCTGTTTGTATCATATTGTCTGTTGCCCATTAGCCAAATCAAATAACATGGTAAGCCCTATGGGAAGGGGCTACCCAAGGTGTGTACAAAAAGAAGTATGAACAACATGGGACATTACAGCAATCATACACCACAGCAGAGAAAAAGCCAGGATCACTTTGAAGGCTTTTGCCTAGAATAGAGGGTACATGTTTGGGGAAGCTTAGAAATTAGATTGGGACTAGATATAGATACCAGATGGTAAAATACTGGATTAAGAAATGTAAAGATTATCAGTGGAGAGCTACAAAGTTAAAGGAGCCCTGCCCACAAGACTATACTCATTTCTGATATCAAATGCAAATTAGTGGGTTCCCAAGACCACCTTGAGACTCATTAGTCTGCTAGAATGACTCATAGAACTCACTGAAAGCAGTTATACCCATGGTTATGGTGTATTACCCGTAAAGGATACAAATTTATATTCACTAAGGGAAGAACTGCATACAGCAGAGTCCAGGAAACTTCCAGCTATGAAACTTCAAGTTTTTTCCCTGTGGAACAGTGGACAGTGTTACTTTCCCTTTAAGGATGTGTGACTATACACAGAGTGTTGCCAATCAGGGACGCTCACCTGAGCTTTGAGAATTTTATTGGTGTTCCATTGCCTAATCATGGTTGACTGACCACATGACTGATGTCAGACTCTAGCCTCTCAAGACGGCAAGTAGATACCACATGACCCAAAGTCCCTGCACTAAATCACTCTTAGACTATCAAAGCCCCTAGGCAAACAAAGACACTCCAACAACCATGACACATTGGCTTTTTTCTCTGCAGAACCCTAACTAATATAGTAACTGTAATAATTTTAAGGAGGTCACCCTGGAAAGAAAGTGAAGATTAGGGTATTAACATAGGCAGAATAATGGGCCCCCAAAGATGTCCATATCCTAATCTCACAAACCTGTAAATATGGCAAAAGGGATTTTGTGGATGTGATAAAGTTTAGGAACCTTTAGATGAGGAGATTATCCTCTATTATCTCTGTGAGCCCAATCTAGTCACATTAGATCATATTAATCTCTATTTAAAAGTAGAGAATCTTTTCTGAGTGAGGAGGGTCAGAAAGATTCAAAGTTAAGTGAGATCTGACCCTCTATTACTGGCTTTGTAAACAGAGAAAGGAGGGCATGAGTCTAGGAATGTGGCAGCCTCTAGTATTTGGAAACAACCCTTAGTTTACAGCCAGCAAGAAAATGGGGACATCAGTCCTACAACTACAAGGAACTAAATTCTGCTAACAACTCAAATGATCAGAAAATAGATTCTTCCTTAGAGCCTCCAAAGAGAAGCACAGCCCTGCTGACACCTTTATTTTAGCCTTTTTACACACATTCTAGTTCTAACCCACACACACAAGTTTAGAAAAAAAAATGTGGTGTTTTAAGCAACCAAGTTTGTGGTAATTTATTGTGGCAGTAAGTGAAAGCCTAATGAGGGAGTCAGTCTTGGAATGTATGCCACTTTCATCTTAGAAGCCAGTTTTCTAAAATTAAATATAAGTATTTGAGGCATAAGAAATAATGGAAAAGGTCCTTTTTTTTTTACCTTTTCCTGGCACTGAGCTACTAAAACCCTTTGATTTCCTGAGCACACCTGAATTTATCTAAAGAGGTAACCTAGGGTGGGGTGCAGCTTCAGAATGGAGCTGTTCGCCAGAAGGACCAAGTGATTAGATGGTTGGAAATTTCAGCCCCATCCTGACCCTGGGAAGGAGAGAGGTAGGGCTACAGATTAAGCCTCATGAAAACTCCTGAACAAGGAGTTTAAATGAACTTCTATATTGGTGAATATGTCCACATGCTGGAAGGAGGGCACATCCAAGTTCTGCAGATCTCTCCCTATGTAGCTCTTTATCTTGCTATCATCTGTATTCTTGATAATATTCTTTATAATAAACTGGTAAATGTTTCTCTGAGTTCTGTGAGCTGCTCTTGCAACCTAGTTGCACCCAGGAAGGGAACATAGGAATTTCTGATTTATAGCCAGTTGCTCAGAAGCATATGTGACAATATGGACTTGTGATTGGTGGCTGAAATGGTGGGGTGGGGGGGGCAATTTTGTTGGGCTGTGCACTTAACCTGTGATGATATCTTTTGGGTAGATAGTATCAGAATTGAGTTAGATTTTAGGATACAGTGTCCCCTGAGAATTGGATAATTGCTTAGTAGTGTTGAAAAACACATCTGAGTATTGAAGTTCATAGATATTCATAAGTGATACACCTGGAGACCTTCCAATCTTCTAGTTCACCTATACCAAAGTAGCATATTAGTTTCCACATACGAAAGCTTAGAAAATATATACTGATAGGTGTTGAATACAAGACCAGCAGAGGCCAGTAAAGAGAAGTTTCAATGCAGGTGCTGGGAAGATGTCTCAGCTCTTCCAGGAGCTGAGGCATCCATTCTCCCTCACTAATCTCCATTTGCCCAGATTGCAACTCACTCCACATCCTACTCTAGAGCCAAAAGCTGATGCGTCTTCTAAACCAATTGCATAAACCCATTCTTTTGTCCCTGTGATTGTTTCAGGGATGGTACTAACCTAAACTTAATCGAATCTCTCTGTACATTTTTCCTTCTAGAGGGATTGGTTCCCAGGTGGACCTAACTTGGAACATTAATCTTGATGCCCAGGATTTATACCTGATGGTTGGAGTAAGATAAGCTCTTTCTTCTAGACAGTTTGTTGTACAAATGGGTGAACTGGAGCAGTTGAAATCATTTTACTGCCCCAGGAAAAACTACCTAAGTCTGAAACATTCATATAAAAAAAGGCAGCAGCAGAGGACACAGAGCACAGAGCTAAATAAAGCAATACAAAAACAAAAATTCTAAAGAATGCATGATAGTCTGAAATTAATTCCTTTATTATTTAAACTGGTTTCATTTGAGTTTTCAATTATTCCTATCAGCAAGCAATTTAACTTTATTATTAGATTTTTCATAAGACTTTAGGGTCACTCCTCAAGACCTGGACTTAACACATAAGAAATTTACAAATGCCAAGCATTTATTGTAAGATGGTAGTCATGGAAATGATTAGGAAAATGATAAAGGGAGTTAATTCTAGTAATTGAAGGGCTACCCACCTGTATTGTTCTCTGCTTCTCCTCAAGCACCAACTTATCCAGGAAACTGTCCCTGACTTCTCAGGCTAGACTGGAGCCCAGTCTTGTGCTTCCTTAGTAATCTGCGTGCATTTACATTGTGTAATTTAATGTGAATTGGAAGTCTCTTTTGGTATAGGTATTGCTTGCATTTGAATAAACTGAACTATGTTAGGATACCAAGCACCTATTAGTGGCTGACATATACAAGATGTTTAAAAAATATTGGTTAAATTGAATTACCATTAAAAAGTGAGTATGGCCCATTTTCTACTTGCTGTGTTAAACTAATCATCTCATGTATAGATCTATAGAAACAATCTATAAGGCATTTTGCCAGTCTCTGAAGCTTGCCAGTCCCTGAAGCTTGCCTTGGCTCTCCTGAGGTAGAGAGACCCTAAGAGATTTACCTGGAACTCTTAAGGTGGCTGCTTCCACATTTAGCATTTTACCACTAATTCAAGATTCTTTTATTCAGCCAGATTATTTATAGAGTGTCATCAAGAGACCTCAAAGGCATGGTTGCCCATCATACTTACATTACAAATACTTTCCACTTAGAAGAAAACCTCTAAGTCCACTTCAGTTCTATTTTGCTTTTTCAAAAAAGCCCAGAGCTACAAAGGTTTTGCATTAAAGGAGAATTAGATAAGAGGACAAGGAAGTTGTGCATCAAGTGACCTAAATCTAGAAAATAGAGTGGTTTTCTCTTAGGGTTTATTTGCTTTTATTCCATTACTGCTATCACTTCATCTTTTATTTCACACAAATCAACCAACAGACAAATGAAAAGTCCAGATTATTAGTGAAAGGAAAGCCATTCAAACAGAGAAAGGAGGAATTATGCTTCATACTTCTTTCAGCATAAAATATTAGCAATTCCAAGTTCGTAATTCAAATGTGTGTAATAGTTCTCTACAACCATACATTAAGGGCCAATAACTTAGCTTGTTAAAAATTACATAATCATGGGACTTCCCTGGCAGTCCAGTGGTTAAGGCTCCACAACACTTCCACTGCAGGGGACACGAGTTTGATTTCTGGTCGGGAAACTGAGATCTCACAAAAAACAAAAAAATTACGTAATCACATAGGTCTATTCTAAACTAGTAAGGAAGATATAGAAAACATGAATAATATAGAGCTAGGATTTCAGAATTCTAAAATAGAGGCTAAGATTTCAGAAGTCAAGGTCCAGATAGGAAACGGTTCAAAATCCAGTTTATATTTAATAAAATGTATAAAGTAATTTCTGAAATTTTTACTAAAAGGAACTCTTAGATTACATATATATTACTAGTGCTTTTTATTCTCCTTTGTATACTATTTTTTAGTTTTTTATAACCCCTTGGAGTTTTTTTGTAATAGGAGAATGAATGATTATATCCTATTTTGTTTATACTAGGAAATTATATTTGCATTGAGTTTATTTGCATATTTTATAAAATTCAATAACATATGGCTAATACATTATTGGTTATTTCCATTAATATTTAAAACTATTTTAATTGTGAAAGTAAAACTTAAAAGCAAAATAAATACAGTCACTGAGTTAAATATTTTGAGTTCATGCATGAGAGGCGGAGAGAGGAGAACATCCCCAAATTCATTTAGCTCCATTTACCTTAATTATGCCTCTACAACTATTCTCATATTTCCTACCTTCTGAACTAAATTTCTCCATGTTTAAACAAAGGCTTACATTTTCCAAAACCAGCATTCTATTTCCTTTCTGCTATCTATAAAAATATAATGTCAAAGAGATGATATATAATTTACAAGATAAAACGTGCCAGTGATAAACCTGAGAGTCAGACACAGAGGTCTGACATAGAAAGAGAGTAAGATTTTTCATGGCATGAAGTGGCATGGAATAATCAAAATGCATCTTTATCAAGTCTCGATTAAAATCACTATAATAAATGTTGAGCCAATAATTTGGAACCAACATTTAGAGAGAAAAATTACCTTCATTTTTCTTTGCATTTTAACACTTTTAATGGAATATAAATCCAGCACTATTTGCTAATGAACAAATCTGTGTTAATTTAACTTGCTTGCTTTTAAGAAGGGTACACATAAAATTATTTTTTAGGAAAAGTGTTTTCCAAATTGTAATCAATTATACTCACATTTGGATCAATCAGCTTCTGCTATAAGTTGGTTTTGGGTTTTTCTGTTTGTTTGTTTTTTGTTGTTTTTTATTTCACTCATTTGCTTTTATCTGACCTAACCAATTTAGACAAGATATCTTCTAACTTAACTTGGCCAATTTTAGTCAGTCTTCTTTCCTCCCCACAGGTCCTTAGACCTTGGCTCACCTTTGAATTTAAGAAAGTATTGGAATTGGGAACAGCTCCTCCTTAATGGGGTCTCCTGAGAATTGACTGGCCTTAGGGAAAAACATTACTGAATCAACTATCAGATCATGCCATCTGTTCATCCCATTCCCCCACACCCATTTCTCTCCAGCCTAATTTACTCCTCTATGGACAAGAGTCCTTTCTGCCTAGCCTTTGAGACAAGCATAGATCTTACCCTGGGAGTGTTCTCCCTATTGCAGTAGTCTATTTGAATAAAATCTCTCCTTACCTACATCCAGATTTCTTTTTACTTGACAGCCTCTAAGGTATTCTGTAGTCAGTTCCATACCACAGTCCAGAACATGATGCACTGTTTTCTTGGAATATCAAAAGAACAAGTCAACATCTAATTTTTTTAAAAAAAAGAGTTACCTTGTGCCAGGTTCTTAACACAAACTGTTTCAATAAGACTGTCTGTAGCTTTAAGATGTATCCATCTTTATTAGCCTTTTTTTATTGATGAGAAAACTGATGTGTTTAACCTCCACTTAGACGGGAGGAAGTTCTAACACCTGTGCTCAGCCACTAAACTATACAACCTCCTAACTTCCCCCCAATAATCTATTCATTCTTTTTCTTCCTCCCAGTTGTGCTATCCAGGAGAGAAATACTTCCACATCACCCCTCAAAACATTACTGTGATGGGCTTCTTTTAAAATTCTATTTTAATTTTGGACTTGAAAATTGAACTTTTAATTCAGTTTTTAAAGTTGTAGCATTTTATTTTACCTTACATACTTGATGTTAAACTCCTTTAAAGTAGTATGCAAATCGAGTAAATCTATATGTATATTTATGTAAAATAAAATGCAAATGTGTCTACCTAGTGCCTTCATAAATAGCTGGTTGCTTTAAGATAGAAATGATATTAAGAGCCTGCTCATTTGCTATAGTTTATCCATGGGTTCCATGTGAATTGAGAAACATAACCTAATAATTCCATGTTTGGAGTTATCAATATAATTTTGTCTTCTCCTATAAAATTTTCTTAGGTTAAAAATGTCAGAAAAGTAAGTAAATAATATAACAATTTAGATACCATATGATTATATTAGAATTACCAATATATATTTTTAATTGTTCAGACCTCTTATACAAATGAACTTATTTACAAAACAAAAATAGAGTCACAGATGTAGAAAACAAAACTATGGTTACCGGCGGGAAAGGGTGGGGAAGGATAACTTGGGAGATTGGGATTGACATATACACACTACTATATATAAAATAGGTAACTAATAAGGACTTTCTGTATAGCACAGGGAACTCTACCCAATACTCTATAATGACCTATATGGGAAAAGAATCTAAAAAAAGGTGGGTATATGTATATGTATAACTGATTCACTTTGCTGTACACTTGAAATTAACACAACATTGTAAATCAACTACACTCCAATAAAAATTTTTAAAAAATATTTCATACCTTTTAAAACAAAGAAATAAGGTATTACAGGTAAAAAAGAGGCCTTTGTTTCTCTCATCAGCCCACTTCCCCTCCATCCGGACCCAGCTTGATTTTCATAAAATTGATTTTTTGTTTGTTTCATCAATTTTTAAAAAAATCTTTATGCTTGCATAAACAATGCATGTCATTTCTTTGTATGTTTAAAAAATTATATCTAAGCTCTCTTTCTGTAACTTGTTTTTTCTACTCAACATTATGTTTCGGCAATCTATCCACCTTGAAACATATAAACTTGATAATTTTTAATGCTGTGTATATGGTGCACATAGGCTTGCAAATAAGTATCTATTACCATATATATGGACATTTTTCCTCAGTAGTTTACTAGGAAAAGCAATATAGAAATGAATGTCATTATACCTATGTTCTGTTACAAATACACAATACGTTTTCTAGTATATTCCTAAAATGGAATTTCTATCATAGGGTGTTAATAGGTTTAATTGTGTCCCTCTAAAATTTTATGTTTAATTCCCAAACCCAAGTGTACCTTAAAATGTGACCTTATCTGCAGATTGGGTCTTCAGAGAGAAATAAAATTAAAATAGTCATTAGGGTGGACCATAATCCAATATGACTGGTATCCTTATAAAAAGGAGAAATTTAGACAGAGACACCTGCACACTAGGATGACATCACACAAAGATGAAGACAGAGATAGGGGTGACGCTTTTAGAAGACAAGTAACACCAAAAATTGCCAGCAAACCACTGGAAGCTAGGGAAGAGGCATGGAACAGAGAACTGTGAAACAGTAAATTTCTAAATTTCTACACTGCACCCAGCTTGCAGTGCTTCGCTATGGCAGCCCTAGAAAACTAACAGATAAGGTATGTAGTTTTTTCAACTTTACTAGACACTACTAAATATCCTTTAAATCAATTTTTACTTCTATGAGCCGTGGTCATTCTTTTTTTTTTTTTTTTTCCCAATATCCATTTGGGACAACCTAACTCACCAAAGGAATCACTAGGCTTAGAAGAGCTCACCTAATAGATACTTTTAACTGATAAGGTTAGTAATGAAAGGGAGTTTTTCTCTCTCTTACCCATTTTCTTTAGTACTACATATACCAAGAAGTTAGAAGAATTATTGTTTTTATCCTTTATCATGGTCACTGTCTTCCTTTTCTCTGAGCAAGGATTCCAGTGACATTTTCCTTTCTTATTCAACACATAATATAAACATTTATCATATTACTACTATATTTGCGCTTTTCTAAATATTTCACAAATTTAATTTTTAAAGCACTCCTATAAGGTAGCCCCCATTGCCTCTATTTTATGGTTGGTTACAATTGGGAAAGCTGAGGCTCGGAATATATTAATACATGCCCGAGGTCATACAAAAATGAAGAGGCAGGATATGAGCCCCATTTTTCTGTACTTCAAAGCCAATTCTCTTGACCATTATTCTAAGTATTCTTAGTGCCTATGGTAGACATAGTAATGCCTGACAAGGCTGTCCATGTTCTAATTTTCAGAACATGTGAATATGTTAGGTTACAAGGCAAGTGGAGAATTAACTTTGCAATTGGTATTCAGTTTACTAATCATTTGACCCTAAAATAGAGAGATTATTCTTATTTTGGGCCCACTGTAATCACAAGATATTTAAAAGTGAAAGAGGGAGGCAGAAGAAAAGTCAGAGGGAGATGTGACCATGGAAAAAAGTCACAGAAAGATGGAATGTTGCTGGCTTTTGAAAAGATAGAGGCACAAGTCAAGGAATGAGGATGTCCTCCAGTAGCTGGAAAAGACATGGAAATATATTTTTCCTTAGAGCATCCAAAAAAAGACATAGCCCTGGACCTTGATTTTAGCCAAGTGAGAACTTTGTCAGACTTCTGACCAACAGAGCTGTAACATAATAAATTTGTGTTGCTCTATGTCACTATGTGCAATAATTTGTTGCAGTCTCAGTAAGAAAACACAGTATTCAACACTAATTCTTTTCATTTGTAAGTTACAAAAACACATTTCTGTCTAGCTTAAGAAAATAATAATTTATTATCCTGTATCAAGTTTAGAACAGTGCCTATGGCAAAACTGGACATTATACTCAAATGCCTTAAGTTTCTCCATCTCTGTCTTTGTTGTTTCTCTGTGTATCAGCTTCCTTCTCTTTTCCCTCATAACTTTAAGCAGATCTCCACCCTATAACCCAAAGAACACGGTCAGAGGCACAGGGTGTTGAATTGGCTGAAATTTGTTACATAGCCATCTATCCTAAAACAAACAAGGACAAAGGGGCTAGGTTGTACCAATATCTTGACTCTTTAGGAAACCATGTAGATGAACTAAAGAAAGTTATAATATGCAGTTTGGAAGACTACTCAATTGTCTTAATGTGTTTTCATTTTGATTGGGTAGTGATACATCTTATTTCATGGCCTCCTCTGCCTGTTGAAGAAGATAGATACAATTAGAAAAATAAAATAAAATTTAAAGTAACATGGATCAGATCATTTAAGAGAATCTGGACCATTAAAATTATTGCAAGAAAAGCTTACCTACTGTATTAGTTTTTTGCTGCCTTAGCAAATGACCACAAACTTAGTGGCTTAAGCAACATCAATTTATCTCACTGCTCTGTATGTCAGTGGACTTGGCTTGTCTGTCTCAGTCTTACTGTTACCGAGTTCAAGCTCATGGTGCTTGCTGCAGGGGTGGCCAATAAATTGAGAGAAGAGGTGTAGGGGCAAGGAACAATGACTTTATTCAGAAAGTCAGCAGATGAAGAAGAAGGTGTACTAGTGTCCCCAAAAACCATCTTCCCTGAGTTAGAATTCAGGCTCCTTTTATACTAAAAGGTT